>NW_028148575.1:0-35502 GCF_965153285.1 Podarcis tiliguerta | reverse complement strand
GCCAAACCTTTCAGGGGAGAATGTGCAACAGTTTGGCACCATTTTGGAGTGAATTGGAGAATTTCAGATTTTTGCTGAAATTGTGACCCCGGGGCTTAGAATATTTTTTTTTTCACAGGTTAAGTTTTTGAGGGCTGATTTCATGTCCTATGACAAAAAGGCTTCTTTTTCCACCGCCAAACCTTTCAGGGGAGAATGTGCAACAGTTTGGCACCATTTTTGAGTGAATTGGAGAATTTCAGATTTTTGCTGAAATTGTGACCCCGGGGCTTAGAAATTTTTTTTTTCACAGGTTAAGTTGTTGAGGGCTGATTTCATGTCCTATGACAAAAAGGCTTCTGTTTCCACCGCCAAACCTTTCAAGGGAGAATGTGCAACAGTTTGCACCATTTTTGAGTGAATTGGAGAATTTCAGATTTTTGCTGAAATTGTGACCCCGGGGCTTAGAAATTTTTTTTTCAAGGGTTAAGTTGTCGAGGGCTGATTTCATGTCCTATGATAAAAAGGCTTCTGTTTCCACCGCCAAACCTTTCAGGGGAGAATGTGCAACAGTTTGGCACCATTTTGGAGTGAATTGGAGAATTTCAGATTTTTGCTGAAATTGTGACCCCGGGGCTTAGAATTTTTTTTTTCAAGGGTTAAGTTGTCGAGGGCTGATTTCATGTCCTATGATAAAAAGGCTTCTGTTTCCACCGGTAAACCTTTCAGGGGAGAATTTGCAACACTTTGGCACCATTTTTTGAGTGAATTGGAGAATTTCAGATTTTTGCTGAAATTGTGACCCCGGGCCTTAGAAATTTTTTTTAAAAGTTTAAGTTGTCGAGGGCTGATTTCATGTCCTATGATAAAAAGGCTTCTGTTTCCACCGCCAAACCTTTCAGGGGAGAATGTGCAAAAGTTTGGCACCATTTTTGAGTGAATTGGAGAATTTCAGATTTTTGCTGAAATTGTGACCCCGGGGCTTAGAATTTTTTTTTTCAAGGGTTAAGTTGTTGAGGGCTGATTTCATGTCCTATGATAAAAAGGCTTCTGTTTCCACCGCCAAACCTTTCAGGGGAGAATGTGCAACAGTTTGGCACCATTTTGGAGTGAATTGGAGAATTTCAGATTTTTGCTGAAATTGTGACCCCGGGGCTTAGAATATTTTTTTTTTCACAGGTTAAGTTTTTGAGGGCTGATTTCATGTCCTATGACAAAAAGGCTTCTTTTTCCACCGCCAAACCTTTCAGGGGAGAATGTGCAACAGTTTGGCACCATTTTTGAGTGAATTGGAGAATTTCAGATTTTTGCTGAAATTGTGACCCCGGGGCTTAGAAATTTTTTTTTTCACAGGTTAAGTTGTTGAGGGCTGATTTCATGTCCTATGACAAAAAGGCTTCTGTTTCCACCGCCAAACCTTTCAAGGGAGAATGTGCAACAGTTTGCACCATTTTTGAGTGAATTGGAGAATTTCAGATTTTTGCTGAAATTGTGTCCCCGGGGCTTAGAATTTTTTTTTTCAAGAGTTAAGTTGTCGAGGGCTGATTTCATGTCCTATGACAAAAAGGCTTCTGTTTCCACTGCCAAACCTTTCAGGGGAGAATGTGCAACAGTTTGGCACCATTTTTGAGTGAATTGGAGAATTTCAGATTTTTGCTGAAATTGTGACCCCGGGGCTTAGAATTTTTTTTTTCCAAGAGTTAAGTTGTCGAGGGCTGATTTCATGTCCTATGACAAAAAGGCTTCTGTTTCCACTGCCAAACCTTACCGGGGAGAATGTGCAACAGTTTGGCACCATTTTTGAGTGAATTGGAGAATTTCAGATTTTTGCTGAAATTGTGACCCCGGGGCTTAGAATTTTTTTTTTTTTCACAGGTCAAGTTGTTGAGGGCTGATTTCATGTCCTATGACAAAAAGGCTTCTGTTTCCACCGCCAAACCTTTCAGGGAAAATGTGCTACAGTTTGGCACCATTTTTGAGGGAATTGGAGAATTTCAGATTTCTGCTGAAATTGTGACCCCGGGGCTCAGAATTTTTTTTCCCCCACAGCTTAAGTTGTCGAGGGCTGATTTCATGTCCTATGATAAAAAGGCTTCTGTTTCCACCGCCAAACCCTTCAAGGGAGAATGTGCAGCAGTTTGGCACCATTTTTGAGTGAATTGGAGAATTTCAGATTTTTGCTGAAATTGTGTCCCCGGGGCTTAGAATTTTTTTTTTCAAGAGTTAAGTTGTCGAGGGCTGATTTCATGTCCTATGACAAAAAGGCTTCTGTTTCCACTGCCAAACCTTTCAGGGGAGAAAGTGCAACAGTTTGGCACCATTTTTGAGTGAATTGGAGAATTTCAGATTTTTGCTGAAATTGTGACCCCGGGGCTTAGAATTTTTTTTTTTCAAGAGTTAAGTTGTCGAGGGCTGATTTCATGTCCTATGATAAAAAGGCTTCTGTTTCCACCGCCAAACCTTTGAGGGGAGAATGTGCAACAGTTTGGCACCATATTTGAGAGAATTGGAGAATTTCAGATTTTTGCTGAAATTGTGACCCCGGGGCTTAGAATTTTTTTTTTCAGAGGTTAAGTTGTCGAGGGCTGATTTCATGTCCTATGATAAAAAGGCTTCTGTTTCCACCGCCAAACCTTTCAGGGGAGAATGTGCAACAGTTTGGCACCATTTTTGAGTGAATTGGAGAATTTCAGATTTTTGCTGAAATTGTGACCCCGGGGCTTAGAAATTTTTTTTTTTCACAGGTTAAGTTTTTGAGGGCTGATTTCATGTCCTATGACAAAAAGGCTTCTGTTTCCACCGCCAAACCTTTGAGGGGAGAATGTGCAACAGTTTGGCACCATTTATGAATGAATTGGAGAATTTCAGATTTTTGCTGAAATTGTGACCCCGGGGCTTAGAAATTTTTTTTTTCCACAGGTTAAGTTTTTGAGGGCTGATTTCATGTCCTATGACAAAAAGGCTTCTGTTTCCACCGCCAAACCTTTCAGGGGAGAATTTGCAACAGTTTGGCACCATTTTTGAGTGAATTGGAGAATTTCAGATTTTTGCTGAAATTGTGACCCCGGGGCTTAGAAATTTTTTTTTTCACAGGTCAAGTTGTTGAGGGCTGATTTCATGTCCTTTGACAAAAAGGCTTCTGTTTCCACCGCCAAACCTTTCAGGGGAGAATGTGCTACAGTTTGGCACCATTTTGGAGTGAATTGGAGAATTTCAGATTTTTTCTGAAATTGTGACCCCGGGGCTCAGAATTTTTTTTTTCAGAGGTTAAGTTGTTGAGGGCTGATTTCATGTCCTAAGATAAAAAGGCTTCTGTTTCCACCGCCAAACGTTTCAGGGGAGAATGTGCAACAGTTTGGCACCATTTTTGAGTGAATTGGAGAATTTCAGATTTTTGCTGAAATTGTGACCCCGGGGTTTAGAAATTTTTTTTTTCACAGGTTAAGTTGTCGAGGGCTGATTTCATGTCCTATGACAAAAAGGCTTCTGTTTCCACCTCCAAACCTTTCAGGGGAGAATGTGCAAAAGTTGGGCACCATTTTTGAGTGAATTGGAGAATTTCAGATTTTTGCTGAAATTGTGACCCCGGGGCTTAGAAATTTTTTTTTCAAGGGTTAAGTTGTCGAGGGCTGATTTCATATCCTATGATAAAAAGGCTTCTGTTTCCACCGCCAAACCTTTCAGGGGAGAATTTGCAACGCTTTGGCAACATTTTTTGAGTGAATTGGAGAATTTCAGATTTTTGCTGAAATTGTGACCCCGGGGCTTAGAATATTTTTTTTTTCACAGGTTAAGTTTTTGAGGGCTGATTTCATGTCCTATGACAAAAAGGCTTCTGTTTCCACCGCCAAACCTTTCAGGGGAGAATGTGCAAAAGTTTGGCACCATTTTTGAGTGAATTGGAGAATTTCAGATTTTTGCTGAAATTGTGACCCCGGGGCTTAGAATTTTTTTCCCCCCACAGCTTAAGTTGTCGAGGGCTGATTTCATGTCCTATGATAAAAAGGCTTCTGTTTCCACCGCCAAACCTTTCAGGGGAGAATGTGCAACAGTTTGGCACCATTTTGGAGTGAATTGGAGAATTTCAGATTTTTGCTGAAATTGTGACCCCGGGGCTTAGAAATTTTTTTTTCAAGGATTAAGTTGTCGAGGGCTGATTTCATGTCCTATGATAAAAAGGCTTCTGTTTCCACCGCCAAACCCTTCAGGGGAGAAAGTGCAACAGTTTGGCACCATTTTTGAGTGAATTGGAGAATTTCAGATTTTTGCTGAAAATGTGACCCCGGGGCTTAGTATTTTTTTTTTCAAGAGTTAAGTTGTCGAGGGCTGATTTCATGTCCTATGATAAAAAGGCTTCTGTTTCCACCACCAAACCTTTCAGGGGAGAATGTGCAACAGTTTGGCACCATTTTTGAGTGAATTGGAGAATTTCAGATTTTTGCTGAAATTGTGACCCCGGGGCTTAGAAATTTTTTTTTCAAGGGTTAAGTTGTCGAGGGCTGATTTCATGTCCTATGATAAAAAGGCTTCTGTTTCCACCGCCAAACCTTTCAGGGGAGAATTTGTAACACGTTGGCAGCATTTTTTGAGTGAATTGGAGAATTTCAGATTTTTGCTGAAATTGTGACCCCGGGCCTTAGAAATTTTTTTTTTCACAGGTTAAGTTGTCGAGGGCTGATTTCATGTCCTATGGTAAAAAGGCCTCTGTTTCCACCGCCAAACCTTTCAGAGGAGAATTTGCAACACTTTGGCACCATTTTTTGAGTGAATTGGAGAATTTCAGATTTTTGCTGAAATTGTGACCCCAGGCCTTAGAAATTTTTTTTTCAAGAGTTAAGTTGTCGAGGGCTGATTTCATGTCCCATGATAAAAAGGCTTCTGTTTCCACCGCCAAACCTTTCAGGGGAGAATGTGCAACAGTTTGGCACCATTTTTGAGTGAATTGGAGAATTTCAGATTTTTGCTTAGAAATTGTGACCCCGGGGCTTAGAATTTTTTTTTTTTCACAGGTCAAGTTGTTGAGGGCTGATTTCATGTCCTATGATAAAAAGGCTTCTGTTTCCACCGCCAAACCTTTCAGGGGAGAATGTGCAACAGTTTGGCACCATTTTTGAGTGAATTGGAGAATTTCAGATTTTTGCTGAAATTGTGACCCCGGGGTTTAGAATTTTTTTTTTTCACAGGTTAAGTTGTCGAGGGCTGATTTCATGTCCTATGACAAAAAGGCTTCTGTTTCCACCTCCAAACCTTTCAGGGGAGAATGTGCAAAAGTTGGGCACCATTTTTGAGTGAATTGGAGAATTTCAGATTTTTGCTGAAATTGTGACCCCGGGGCTTAGAAATTTTTTTTTCAAGGGTTAAGTTGTCGAGGGCTGATTTCATGTCCTATGATAAAAAGGCTTCTGTTTCCACCGGTAAACCTTTCAGGGGAGAATTTGCAACACTTTGGCACCATTTTTTGAGTGAATTGGAGAATTTCAGATTTTTCCTGAAATTGTGACCCCGGGCCTTAGAAATTTTTTTTTAAAAGTTTAAGTTGTCGAGGGCTGATTTCATGTCCTATGATAAAAAGGCTTCTGTTTCCACCGCCAAACCTTTCAGGGGAGAATGTGCAAAAGTTTGGCACCATTTTTGAGTGAATTGGAGAATTTCAGATTTTTGCTGAAATTGTGACCCCGGGGCTTAGAATTTTTTTTTTCAAGGGTTAAGTTGTCGAGGGCTGATTTCATGTCCTATGATAAAAAGGCTTCTGTTTCCACCGCCAAACCTTTCAGGGGAGAATGTGCAACAGTTTGGCACCATTTTGGAGTGAATTGGAGAATTTCAGATTTTTGCTGAAATTGTGACCCCGGGGCTTAGAATTTTTTTTTTCAAGGGTTAAGTTGTCGAGGGCTGATTTCATGTCCTATGATAAAAAGGCTTCTGTTTCCACCGCCAAACCTTTCAGGGGAGAATTTGCAACACTTTGGCACCATTTTTTGAGTGAATTGGAGAATTTCAGATTTTTGCTGAAATTGTGACCCCGGGCCTTAGAATTTTTTTTTTCACAGGTTAAGTTGTCGAGGGCTGATTTCATGTCCTATGATAAAAAGGCTTCTGTTTCCACCGCCAAACCATTCAGGGGAGAATGTGCAAAAGTTTGGCACCATTTTTGAGTGAATTGGAGAATTTCAGATTTTTGCTGAAATTGTGACCCCGGGGCTTAGAATTTTTTTTTTCAAGGGTTAAGTTGTCGAGGGCTGATTTCATGTCCTATGATAAAAAGGCTTCTGTTTCCACCGCCAAACCTTTCAGGGGAGAATGTGCAACAGTTTGGCACCATTTTGGAGTGAATTGGAGAATTTCAGATTTTTGCTGAAATTGTGACCCCGGGGCTTAGAATATTTTTTTTTTCACAGGTTAAGTTTTTGAGGGCTGATTTCATGTCCTATGACAAAAAGGCTTCTTTTTCCACCGCCAAACCTTTCAGGGGAGAATGTGCAACAGTTTGGCACCATTTTTGAGTGAATTGGAGAATTTCAGATTTTTGCTGAAATTGTGACCCCGGGGCTTAGAAATTTTTTTTTTCACAGGTTAAGTTGTTGAGGGCTGATTTCATGTCCTATGACAAAAAGGCTTCTGTTTCCACCGCCAAACCTTTCAAGGGAGAATGTGCAACAGTTTGCACCATTTTTGAGTGAATTGGAGAATTTCAGATTTTTGCTGAAATTGTGACCCCGGGGCTTAGAAATTTTTTTTTCAAGGGTTAAGTTGTCGAGGGCTGATTTCATGTCCTATGATAAAAAGGCTTCTGTTTCCACCGCCAAACCTTTCAGGGGAGAATGTGCAACAGTTTGGCACCATTTTGGAGTGAATTGGAGAATTTCAGATTTTTGCTGAAATTGTGACCCCGGGGCTTAGAATTTTTTTTTTCAAGGGTTAAGTTGTCGAGGGCTGATTTCATGTCCTATGATAAAAAGGCTTCTGTTTCCACCGGTAAACCTTTCAGGGGAGAATTTGCAACACTTTGGCACCATTTTTTGAGTGAATTGGAGAATTTCAGATTTTTGCTGAAATTGTGACCCCGGGCCTTAGAAATTTTTTTTTAAAAGTTTAAGTTGTCGAGGGCTGATTTCATGTCCTATGATAAAAAGTCTTCTGTTTCCACCGCCAAACCTTTCAGGGGAGAATGTGCAAAAGTTTGGCACCATTTTTGAGTGAATTGGAGAATTTCAGATTTTTGCTGAAATTGTGACCCCGGGGCTTAGAATTTTTTTTTTCAAGGGTTAAGTTGTTGAGGGCTGATTTCATGTCCTATGATAAAAAGGCTTCTGTTTCCACCGCCAAACCTTTCAGGGGAGAATGTGCAACAGTTTGGCACCATTTTGGAGTGAATTGGAGAATTTCAGATTTTTGCTGAAATTGTGACCCCGGGGCTTAGAATATTTTTTTTTTCACAGGTTAAGTTTTTGAGGGCTGATTTCATGTCCTATGACAAAAAGGCTTCTTTTTCCACCGCCAAACCTTTCAGGGGAGAATGTGCAACAGTTTGGCACCATTTTTGAGTGAATTGGAGAATTTCAGATTTTTGCTGAAATTGTGACCCCGGGGCTTAGAAATTTTTTTTTTCACAGGTTAAGTTGTTGAGGGCTGATTTCATGTCCTATGACAAAAAGGCTTCTGTTTCCACCGCCAAACCTTTCAAGGGAGAATGTGCAACAGTTTGCACCATTTTTGAGTGAATTGGAGAATTTCAGATTTTTGCTGAAATTGTGTCCCCGGGGCTTAGAATTTTTTTTTTCAAGAGTTAAGTTGTCGAGGGCTGATTTCATGTCCTATGACAAAAAGGCTTCTGTTTCCACTGCCAAACCTTTCAGGGGAGAATGTGCAACAGTTTGGCACCATTTTTGAGTGAATTGGAGAATTTCAGATTTTTGCTGAAATTGTGACCCCGGGGCTTAGAATTTTTTTTTTCCAAGAGTTAAGTTGTCGAGGGCTGATTTCATGTCCTATGACAAAAAGGCTTCTGTTTCCACTGCCAAACCTTACCGGGGAGAATGTGCAACAGTTTGGCACCATTTTTGAGTGAATTGGAGAATTTCAGATTTTTGCTGAAATTGTGACCCCGGGGCTTAGAATTTTTTTTTTTTTCACAGGTCAAGTTGTTGAGGGCTGATTTCATGTCCTATGACAAAAAGGCTTCTGTTTCCACCGCCAAACCTTTCAGGGAAAATGTGCTACAGTTTGGCACCATTTTTGAGGGAATTGGAGAATTTCAGATTTCTGCTGAAATTGTGACCCCGGGGCTCAGAATTTTTTTTCCCCCACAGCTTAAGTTGTCGAGGGCTGATTTCATGTCCTATGATAAAAAGGCTTCTGTTTCCACCGCCAAACCCTTCAGGGGAGAATGTGCAGCAGTTTGGCACCATTTTTGAGTGAATTGGAGAATTTCAGATTTTTGCTGAAATTGTGTCCCCGGGGCTTAGAATTTTTTTTTTCAAGAGTTAAGTTGTCGAGGGCTGATTTCATGTCCTATGACAAAAAGGCTTCTGTTTCCACTGCCAAACCTTTCAGGGGAGAAAGTGCAACAGTTTGGCACCATTTTTGAGTGAATTGGAGAATTTCAGATTTTTGCTGAAATTGTGACCCCGGGGCTTAGAATTTTTTTTTTTCAAGAGTTAAGTTGTCGAGGGCTGATTTCATGTCCTATGATAAAAAGGCTTCTGTTTCCACCGCCAAACCTTTGAGGGGAGAATGTGCAACAGTTTGGCACCATATTTGAGAGAATTGGAGAATTTCAGATTTTTGCTGAAATTGTGACCCCGGGGCTTAGAATTTTTTTTTTCAGAGGTTAAGTTGTTGAGGGCTGATTTCATGTCCTATGACAAAAAGGCTTCTGTTTCCACCTCCAAACCTTTCAGGGGAGAATGTGCAAAAGTTGGGCACCATTTTTGAGTGAATTGGAGAATTTCAGATTTTTGCTGAAATTGTGACCCCGGGGCTTAGAAATTTTTTTTTCAAGGGTTAAGTTGTCGAGGGCTGATTTCATGTCCTATGATAAAAAGGCTTCTGTTTCCACCGCCAAACCTTTCAGGGGAGAATTTGCAACACTTTGGCACCATTTTTTGAGTGAATTGGAGAATTTCAGATTTTTGCTGAAATTGTGACCCCGGGCCTTAGAAATTTTTTTTTCACAGGTTAAGTTGTCGAGGGCTGATTTCATGTCCTATGATAAAAAGGCTTCTGTTTCCACCGCCAAACCTTTCAGGGGAGAATGTGCAACAGTTTGGCACCATTTTTGAGTGAATTGGAGAATTTCAGATTTTTGCTGAAATTGTGACCCCGGGGCTTAGAAATTTTTTTTTTTCACAGGTTAAGTTTTTGAGGGCTGATTTCATGTCCTATGACAAAAAGGCTTCTGTTTCCACCGCCAAACCTTTGAGGGGAGAATGTGCAACAGTTTGGCACCATTTATGAATGAATTGGAGAATTTCAGATTTTTGCTGAAATTGTGACCCCGGGGCTTAGAAATTTTTTTTTTCCACAGGTTAAGTTTTTGAGGGCTGATTTCATGTCCTATGACAAAAAGGCTTCTGTTTCCACCGCCAAACCTTTCAGGGGAGAATTTGCAACAGTTTGGCACCATTTTTGAGTGAATTGGAGAATTTCAGATTTTTGCTGAAATTGTGACCCCGGGGCTTAGAAATTTTTTTTTTCACAGGTCAAGTTGTTGAGGGCTGATTTCATGTCCTTTGACAAAAAGGCTTCTGTTTCCACTGCCAAACCTTTCAGGGGAGAATGTGCAACAGTTTGGCACCATTTTTGAGTGAATTGGAGAATTTCAGATTTTTGCTGAAATTGTGACCCCGGGGCTTAGAATTTTTTTTTCCCAAGAGTTAAGTTGTCGAGGGCTGATTTCATGTCCTATGACAAAAAGGCTTCTGTTTCCACTGCCAAACCTTACCGGGGAGAATGTGCAACAGTTTGGCACCATTTTTGAGTGAATTGGAGAATTTCAGATTTTTGCTGAAATTGTGACCCCGGGGCTTAGAATATTTTTTTTTTCCACAGGTCAAGTTGTTGAGGGCTGATTTCATGTCCTATGACAAAAAGGCTTCTGTTTCCACCGCCAAACCTTTCAGGGAAAATGTGCTACAGTTTGGCACCATTTTTGAGGGAATTGGAGAATTTCAGATTTCTGCTGAAATTGTGACCCCGGGGCTCAGAATTTTTTTTCCCCCACAGCTTAAGTTGTCGAGGGCTGATTTCATGTCCTATGATAAAAAGGCTTCTGTTTCCACCGCCAAACCCTTCAGGGGAGAATGTGCAGCAGTTTGGCACTATTTTTGAGTGAATTGGAGAATTTCAGATTTTTGCTGAAATTGTGTCCCCGGGGCTTAGAATTTTTTTTTTCAAGAGTTAAGTTGTCGAGGGCTGATTTCATGTCCTATGACAAAAAGGCTTCTGTTTCCACTGCCAAACCTTTCAGGGGAGAATGTGCAACAGTTTGGCACCATTTTTGAGTGAATTGGAGAATTTCAGATTTTTGCTGAAATTGTGACCCCGGGGCTTAGAATTTTTTTTTTTCAAGAGTTAAGTTGTCGAGGGCTGATTTCATGTCCTATGATAAAAAGGCTTCTGTTTCCACCGCCAAACCTTTGAGGGGAGAATGTGCAACAGTTTGGCACCATATTTGAGAGAATTGGAGAATTTCAGATTTTTGCTGAAATTGTGACCCCGGGGCTTAGAATTTTTTTTTTCAGAGGTTAAGTTGTTGAGGGCTGATTTCATGTCCTATGACAAAAAGGCTTCTGTTTCCACCTCCAAACCTTTCAGGGGAGAATGTGCAAAAGTTGGGCACCATTTTTGAGTGAATTGGAGAATTTCAGATTTTTGCTGAAATTGTGACCCCGGGGCTTAGAAATTTTTTTTTCAAGGGTTAAGTTGTCGAGGGCTGATTTCATGTCCTATGATAAAAAGGCTTCTGTTTCCACCGCCAAACCTTTCAGGGGAGAATTTGCAACACTTTGGCACCATTTTTTGAGTGAATTGGAGAATTTCAGATTTTTGCTGAAATTGTGACCCCGGGCCTTAGAAATTTTTTTTTCACAGGTTAAGTTGTCGAGGGCTGATTTCATGTCCTATGATAAAAAGGCTTCTGTTTCCACCGCCAAACCTTTCAGGGGAGAATGTGCAACAGTTTGGCACCATTTTTGAGTGAATTGGAGAATTTCAGATTTTTGCTGAAATTGTGACCCCGGGGCTTAGAAATTTTTTTTTTTCACAGGTTAAGTTTTTGAGGGCTGATTTCATGTCCTATGACAAAAAGGCTTCTGTTTCCACCGCCAAACCTTTGAGGGGAGAATGTGCAACAATTTGGCACCATTTATGAATGAATTGGAGAATTTCAGATTTTTGCTGAAATTGTGACCCCGGGGCTTAGAAATTTTTTTTTTCCACAGGTTAAATTTTTGAGGGCTGATTTCATGTCCTATGACAAAAAGGCTTCTGTTTCCACCGCCAAACCTTTGAGGGGAGAATGTGCAACAGTTTGGCACCATTTTTGAGTGAATTGGAGAATTTCAGATTTTTGCTGAAATTGTGACCCCGGGGCTTAGAAATTTTTTTTTTCACAGGTCAAGTTGTTGAGGGCTGATTTCATGTCCTTTGACAAAAAGGCTTCTGTTTCCACCGCCAAACCTTTCAGGGGAGAATGTGCTACAGTTTGGCACCATTTTGGAGTGAATTGGAGAATTTCAGATTTTTGCTGAAATTGTGACCCCGGGGCTCAGAATTTTTTTTTTCAGAGGTTAAGTTGTTGAGGGCTGATTTCATGTCCTAAGATAAAAAGGCTTCTGTTTCCACCGCCAAACCTTTCAGGGGAGAATGTGCAACAGTTTGGCACCATTTTTGAGTGAATTGGAGAATTTCAGATTTTTGCTGAAATTGTGACCCCGGGGTTTAGAAATTTTTTTTTTCACAGGTTAAGTTGTCGAGGGCTGATTTCATGTCCTATGACAAAAAGGCTTCTGTTTCCACCTCCAAACCTTTCAGGGGAGAATGTGCAAAAGTTGGGCACCATTTTTGAGTGAATTGGAGAATTTCAGATTTTTGCTGAAATTGTGACCCCGGGGCTTAGAATTTTTTTTTTCAAGGGTTAAGTTGTCGAGGGCTGATTTCATATCCTATGATAAAAAGGCTTCTGTTTCCACCGCCAAACCTTTCAGGGGAGAATTTGCAACGCTTTGGCAACATTTTTTGAGTGAATTGGAGAATTTCAGATTTTTGCTGAAATTGTGACCCCGGGGCTTAGAATTTTTTTTTTTTCACAGGTTAAGTTTTTGAGGGCTGATTTCATGTCCTATGACAAAAAGGCTTCTGTTTCCACCGCCAAACCTTTCAGGGGAGAATGTGCAAAAGTTTGGCACCATTTTTGAGTGAATTGGAGAATTTCAGATTTTTGCTGAAATTGTGACCCCGGGGCTTAGAATTTTTTTCCCCCCACAGCTTAAGTTGTCGAGGGCTGATTTCATGTCCTATGATAAAAAGGCTTCTGTTTCCACCGCCAAACCTTTCAGGGGAGAATGTGCAACAGTTTGGCACCATTTTGGAGTGAATTGGAGAATTTCAGATTTTTGCTGAAATTGTGACCCCGGGGCTTAGAAATTTTTTTTTCAAGGATTAAGTTGTCGAGGGCTGATTTCATGTCCTATGATAAAAAGGCTTCTGTTTCCACCGCCAAACCCTTCAGGGGAGAAAGTGCAACAGTTTGGCACCATTTTTGAGTGAATTGGAGAATTTCAGATTTTTGCTGAAAATGTGACCCCGGGGCTTAGTATTTTTTTTTTCAAGAGTTAAGTTGTCTAGGGCTGATTTCATGTCCTATGATAAAAAGGCTTCTGTTTCCACCACCAAACCTTTCAGGGGAGAATGTGCAACAGTTTGGCACCATTTTTGAGTGAATTGGAGAATTTCAGATTTTTGCTGAAATTGTGACCCCGGGGCTTAGAAATTTTTTTTTCAAGGGTTAAGTTGTCGAGGGCTGATTTCATGTCCTATGATAAAAAGGCTTCTGTTTCCACCGCCAAACCTTTCAGGGGAGAATTTGTAACACTTTGGCAGCATTTTTTGAGTGAATTGGAGAATTTCAGATTTTTGCTGAAATTGTGACCCCGGGCCTTAGAAATTTTTTTTTTCACAGGTTAAGTTGTCGAGGGCTGATTTCATGTCCTATGGTAAAAAGGCTTCTGTTTCCACCGCCAAACCTTTCAGAGGAGAATTTGCAACACTTTGGCACCATTTTTTGAGTGAATTGGAGAATTTCAGATTTTTGCTGAAATTGTGACCCCAGGCCTTAGAAATTTTTTTTTCAAGAGTTAAGTTGTCGAGGGCTGATTTCATGTCCCATGATAAAAAGGCTTCTGTTTCCACCGCCAAACCTTTCAGGGGAGAATGTGCAACAGTTTGGCACCATTTTTGAGTGAATTGGAGAATTTCAGATTTTTGCTTAGAAATTGTGACCCCGGGGCTTAGAAATTTTTTTTTCAAAGGTTAAGTTGTCGAGGGCTGATTTCATGTCCTATGACAAAAAGGCTTCTGTTTCCACCGCCAAACCTTTCAGGGGAGAATGTGCAACAGTTTGGCACCATTTTTGAGTGAATTGGAGAATTTCAGATTTTTGCTGAAATTGTGACCCCGGGGCTTAGAAATTTTTTTTTTTCACAGGTCAAGTTGTTGAGGGCTGATTTCATGTCCTATGACAAAAAGGCTTCTGTTTCCACCGCCAAACCTTTCAGGGGAGAATGTGCTACAGTTTCGCACCATTTTTCAGTGAATTGGAGAATTTCAGATTTTTGCTGAAATTGTGACCCCGGGCCTTAGAATTTTTTTTTTCACAGGTTAAGTTGTCGAGGGCTGATTTCATGTCCTATGATAAAAAGGCTTCTGTTTCCACCGCCAAACCTTTCAGGGGATAATGTGCAAAAGTTTGGCACCCTTTTTTGAGTGAATTGGAGAATTTCAGATTTTTGCTGAAATTGTGACCCCGGGGCTTAGAATTTTTTTTTTTCACAGGTCAAGTTGTTGAGGGCTGATTTCATGTCCTATGACAAAAAGGCTTCTGTTTCCACCGCCAAACCTTTCAGGGGAGAATGTGCTACAGTTTGGCACCATTTTTGAGGGAATTGGAGAATTTCAGATTTCTGCTGAAATTGTGACCCCGGGGCTCAGAATTTTTTTCCCCCCACAGCTTAAGTTGTCGAGGGCTGATTTCATGTCCTATGATAAAAAGGCTTCTGTTTCCACCGCCAAACCCTTCAGGGGAGAATGTGCAACAGTTTGGCACCATTTTTGAGTGAATTGGAGAATTTCAGATTTTTGCTGAAATTGTGACCCCGGGGCTTAGAAATTTTTTTTTCAAGGGTTAAGTTGTCGAGGGCTGATTTCATGTCCTATGATAAAAAGGCTTCTGTTTCCACCGGTAAACCTTTCAGGGGAGAATTTGCAACACTTTGGCACCATTTTTTGAGTGAATTGGAGAATTTCAGATTTTTGCTGAAATTGTGACCCCGGGCCTTAGAAATTTTTTTTTCAAAGTTTAAGTTGTCGAGGGCTGATTTCATGTCCTATGATAAAAAGGCTTCTGTTTCCACCGCCAAACCTTTCAGGGGAGAATGTGCAAAAGTTTGGCACCATTTTTGAGTGAATTGGAGAATTTCAGATTTTTGCTGAAATTGTGACCCCGGGGCTTAGAAATTTTTTTTTCAAGGGTTAAGTTGTCGAGGGCTGATTTCATGTCCTATGATAAAAAGGCTTCTGTTTCCACCGCCAAACCTTTCAGGGGAGAATGTGCAACAGTTTGGCACCATTTTGGAGTGAATTGGAGAATTTCAGATTTTTGCTGAAATTGTGACCCCGGGGCTTAGAATTTTTTTTTTCAAGGGTTAAGTTGTCGAGGGCTGATTTCATGTCCTATGATAAAAAGGCTTCTGTTTCCACCGCCAAACCTTTCAGGGGAGAATTTGCAACACTTTGGCACCATTTTTTGAGTGAATTGGAGAATTTCAGATTTTTGCTGAAATTGTGACCCCGGGCCTTAGAAATTTTTTTTTCACAGGTTAAGTTGTCGAGGGCTGATTTCATGTCCTATGATAAAAAGGCTTCTGTTTCCACCGCCAAACCTTTCAGGGGAGAATGTGCAACAGTTTGGCACCATTTTGGAGTGAATTGGAGAATTTCAGATTTTTGCTGAAATTGTGACCCCGGGGCTTAGAATATTTTTTTTTTCACAGGTTAAGTTTTTGAGGGCTGATTTCATGTCCTATAACAAAAAGGCTTCTTTTTCCACCGCCAAACGTTTCAGGGGAGAATGGGCAACAGTTTGGCACCATTTTTGAGTGAATTGGAGAATTTCAGATTTTTGCTGAAATTGTGACCCCGGGGCTTAGAATTTTTTTTCCCAAGAGTTAAGTTGTCGAGGGCTGATTTAATGTCCTATGATAAAAAGGCTTCTGTTTCCACCACCAAACCTTTCAGGGGAGAAAGTGCAACAGTTTGGCACCATTTTTGAGTGAATTGGAGAATTTCAGATTTTTGCTTAGAAATTGTGACCCCGGGGATTAGAAATTTTTTTTTCAAGGGTTAAGTTGTCGAGGGCTGATTTCATGTCCTATGACAAAAAGGCTTCTGTTTCCACCGCCAAACCTTTCAGGGGAAAATGTGCAACTGTTTGCACCATTTTTGAGTGAATTGGAGAATTTCAGATTTTTGCTGAAATTGTGTCCCCGGGGCTTAGAATTTTTTTTTTCAAGAGTTAAGTTGTCGAGGGCTGATTTCATGTCCTATGACAAAAAGGCTTCTGTTTCCAGCACCAAACCTTTGAGGGGAGAAAGTGCAACAGTTTGGCACCATTTTTGAGTGAATTGGAGAATTTCAGATTTTTGCTGAAATTGTGACCCCGGGGCTTAGAAATTTTTTCTTCAAGAGTTAAGTTGTCGAGGGCTGATTTCATGTCCTATGATAAAAAGGCTTCTGTTTCCACCGCCAAACCTTTCAGGGGAGAATGTGCAACAGTTTGGCACCATTTTTGAGTGAATTGGAGAATTTCAGATTTTTGCTTAGAAATTGTGACCCCGGGGCTTAGAAATTTTTTTTTCAAAGGTTAAGTTGTCGAGGGCTGATTTCATGTCCTATGACAAAAAGGCTTCTGTTTCCACCGCCAAACCTTTCAGGGGAGAATGTGCAACAGTTTGGCACCATTTTTGAGTGAATTGGAGAATTTCAGATTTTTGCTGAAATTGTGACCCCGGGGCTTAGAAATTTTTTTTTTTCACAGGTCAAGTTGTTGAGGGCTGATTTCATGTCCTATGACAAAAAGGCTTCTGTTTCCACTGCCAAACCTTTCAGGGGAGAATGTGCTACAGTTTCGCACCATTTTTCAGTGAATTGGAGAATTTCAGATTTTTGCTGAAATTGTGACCCCGGGCCTTAGAATTTTTTTTTTCACAGGTTAAGTTGTCGAGGGCTGATTTCATGTCCTATGATAAAAAGGCTTCTGTTTCCACCGCCAAACCTTTCAGGGGAGAATGTGCAAAAGTTTGGCACCCTTTTTTGAGTGAATTGGAGAATTTCAAATTTTTGCTGAAATTGTGACCCCGGGGCTTAGAATTCTTTTTTTTCACAGGTCAAGTTGTTGAGGGCTGATTTAATGTCCTATGATAAAAAGGCGTCTGTTTCCACCGCCAAACCCTTCAGGGGAGAATGTGCAACAGTTTGGCACCATTTTTGAGTGAATTGGAGAATTTCAGATTTTTGCTGAAATTGTGACCCCGGGGCTTAGAATTTTTTTTTTCAAGAGTTAAGTTGTCGAGGGCTGATTTAATGTCCTATGATAAAAAGGCTTCTGTTTCCACCACCAAACCTTTCAGGGGAGAATGTGCAACAGTTTGGCACCATTTTTGAGTGAATTGGATAATTTCAGATTTTTGCTTAGAAATTGTGACCCCGGGGCTTAGAAAATTTTTTTTCAAGGGTTAAGTTGTCGAGGGCTGATTTCATGTCCTATGACAAAAAGGCTTCTGTTTCCACCGCCAAACCTTTCAGGGGAGAAAGTGCAACAGTTTGGCCCCATTTTTGAGTGAATTGGAGAATTTCAGATTTTTGCTGAAATTGTGACCCCGGGGCTTAGAAATTTTTTTTTCAAGGGTTAAGTTGTCGAGGGCTGATTTCATATCCTATGATAAAAAGGCTTCTGTTTCCACCGCCAAACCTTTCAGGGGAGAATTTGCAACGCTTTGGCAACATTTTTTGAGTGAATTGGAGAATTTCAGATTTTTGCTGAAATTGTGACCCCGGGGCTTAGAATATTTTTTTTTTCACAGGTTAAGTTTTTGAGGGCTGATTTCATGTCCTATGACAAAAAGGCTTCTGTTTCCACCGCCAAACCTTTCAGGGGAGAATGTGCAAAAGTTTGGCACCATTTTTGAGTGAATTGGAGAATTTCAGATTTTTGCTGAAATTGTGACCCCGGGGCTTAGAATTTTTTTCCCCCCACAGCTTAAGTTGTCGAGGGCTGATTTCATGTCCTATGATAAAAAGGCTTCTGTTTCCACCGCCAAACCTTTCAGGGGAGAATGTGCAACAGTTTGGCACCATTTTGGAGTGAATTGGAGAATTTCAGATTTTTGCTGAAATTGTGACCCCGGGGCTTAGAATTTTTTTTTTCAAGGGTTAAGTTGTCGAGGGCTGATTTCATGTCCTATGATAAAAAGGCTTCTGTTTCCACCGCCAAACCTTTCAGGGGAGAATGTGCAACAGTTTGGCACCATTTTGGAGTGAATTGGAGAATTTCAGATTTTTGCTGAAATTGTGACCCCGGGGCTTAGAATATTTTTTTTTTCACAGGTTAAGTTTTTGAGGGCTGATTTCATGTCCTATGACAAAAAGGCTTCTTTTTCCACCGCCAAACCTTTCAGGGGAGAATGTGCAACAGTTTGGCACCATTTTTGAGTGAATTGGAGAATTTCAGATTTTTGCTGAAATTGTGACCCCGGGGCTTAGAAATTTTTTTTTTCACAGGTTAAGTTGTTGAGGGCTGATTTCATGTCCTATGACAAAAAGGCTTCTGTTTCCACCGCCAAACCTTTCAAGGGAGAATGTGCAACAGTTTGCACCATTTTTGAGTGAATTGGAGAATTTCAGATTTTTGCTGAAATTGTGTCCCCGGGGCTTAGAATTTTTTTTTTCAAGAGTTAAGTTGTCGAGGGCTGATTTCATGTCCTATGACAAAAAGGCTTCTGTTTCCACTGCCAAACCTTTCAGGGGAGAATGTGCAACAGTTTGGCACCATTTTTGAGTGAATTGGAGAATTTCAGATTTTTGCTGAAATTGTGACCCCGGGCCTTAGAATTTTTTTTTTTCACAGGTTAAGTTGTCGAGGGCTGATTTCATGTCCTATGATAAAAAGGCTTCTGTTTCCACCGCCCAAACCTTTCAGGGGAGAATGTGCAAAAGTTTGGCACCCTTTTTTGAGTGAATTGGAGAATTTCAAATTTTTGCTGAAATTGTGACCCCGGGCTTAGAATTCTTTTTTTTCACAGGTCAAGTTGTTGAGGGCTGATTTAATGTCCTATGATAAAAAGGCGTCTGTTTCCACCGCCAAACCCTTCAGGGGAGAATGTGCAACAGTTTGGCACCATTTTTGAGTGAATTGGAGAATTTCAGATTTTTGCTGAAATTGTGACCCCGGGGCTTAGAATTTTTTTTTCAAGAGTTAAGTTGTCGAGGGCTGATTTAATGTCCTATGATAAAAAGGCTTCTGTTTCCACCACCAAACCTTTCAGGGGAGAATGTGCAACAGTTTGGCACCATTTTTGAGTGAATTGGATAATTTCAGATTTTTGCTTAGAAATTGTGACCCCGGGGCTTAGAAATTTTTTTTTCAAGGGTTAAGTTGTCGAGGGCTGATTTCATGT
Organism: Podarcis tiliguerta; assembly: GCF_965153285.1. Classification (NCBI taxonomy): domain Eukaryota; kingdom Metazoa; phylum Chordata; class Lepidosauria; order Squamata; family Lacertidae; genus Podarcis; species Podarcis tiliguerta. The sequence continues at coordinate 16,573 of NW_028148575.1, read as the reverse complement.
CCTATGACAAAAAGGCTTCTGTTTCCACCGCCAAACCTTTCAGGGGAGAAAGTGCAACAGTTTGGCCCCATTTTTGAGTGAATTGGAGAATTTCAGATTTTTGCTGAAATTGTGACCCCGGGGCTTAGAAATTTTTTTTTCAAGGGTTAAGTTGTCGAGGGCTGATTTCATATCCTATGATAAAAAGGCTTCTGTTTCCACCGCCAAACCTTTCAGGGGAGAATTTGCAACGCTTTGGCAACATTTTTTGAGTGAATTGGAGAATTTCAGATTTTTGCTGAAATTGTGACCCCGGGGCTTAGAATATTTTTTTTTTCACAGGTTAAGTTTTTGAGGGCTGATTTCATGTCCTATGACAAAAAGGCTTCTGTTTCCACCGCCAAACCTTTCAGGGGAGAATGTGCAAAAGTTTGGCACCATTTTTGAGTGAATTGGAGAATTTCAGATTTTTGCTGAAATTTGTGACCCCGGGGCTTAGAATTTTTTTCCCCCCACAGCTTAAGTTGTCGAGGGCTGATTTCATGTCCTATGATAAAAAGGCTTCTGTTTCCACCGCCAAACCTTTCAGGGGAGAATGTGCAAAAGTTTGGCACCCTTTTTTGAGTGAATTGGAGAATTTCAAATTTTTGCTGACATTGTGACCCCGGGGCTTAGAATTCTTTTTTTTCACAGGTCAAGTTGTTGAGGGCTGATTTAATGTCCTATGATAAAAAGGCGTCTGTTTCCACCGCCAAACCCTTCAGGGGAGAATGTGCAACAGTTTGGCACCATTTTTGAGTGAATTGGAGAATTTCAGATTTTTGCTGAAATTGTGACCCCGGGGCTTAGAATTTTTTTTTTCAAGAGTTAAGTTGTCGAGGGCTGATTTAATGTCCTATGATAAAAAGGCTTCTGTTTCCACCACCAAACCTTTCAGGGGAGAATGTGCAACGCTTTGGCAACATTTTTTGAGTGAATTGGAGAATTTCAGATTTTTGCTGAAATTGTGACCCCGGGGCTTAGAATATTTTTTTTTTCACAGGTTAAGTTTTTGAGGGCTGATTTCATGTCCTATGACAAAAAGGCTTCTGTTTCCACCGCCAAACCTTTCAGGGGAGAATGTGCAAAAGTTTGGCACCATTTTTGAGTGAATTGGAGAATTTCAGATTTTTGCTGAAATTGTGACCCCGGGGCTTAGAATTTTTTTCCCCCCACAGCTTAAGTTGTCGAGGGCTGATTTCATGTCCTATGATAAAAAGGCTTCTGTTTCCACCGCCAAACCTTTCAGGGGAGAATGTGCAAAAGTTTGGCACCCTTTTTTGAGTGAATTGGAGAATTTCAAATTTTTGCTGAAATTGTGACCCCGGGGCTTAGAATTCTTTTTTTTCACAGGTCAAGTTGTTGAGGGCTGATTTAATGTCCTATGATAAAAAGGCGTCTGTTTCCACCGCCAAACCCTTCAGGGGAGAATGTGCAACAGTTTGGCACCATTTTTGAGTGAATTGGAGAATTTCAGATTTTTGCTGAAATTGTGACCCCGGGGCTTAGAATTTTTTTTTTCAAGAGTTAAGTTGTCGAGGGCTGATTTAATGTCCTATGATAAAAAGGCTTCTGTTTCCACCACCAAACCTTTCAGGGGAGAATGTGCAACAGTTTGGCACCATTTTTGAGTGAATTGGATAATTTCAGATTTTTGCTTAGAAATTGTGACCCCGGGGCTTAGAAAATTTTTTTTCAAGGGTTAAGTTGTCGAGGGCTGATTTCATGTCCTATGACAAAAAGGCTTCTGTTTCCACCGCCAAACCTTTCAGGGGAGAAAGTGCAACAGTTTGGCCCCATTTTTGAGTGAATTGGAGAATTTCAGATTTTTGCTGAAATTGTGACCCCGGGGCTTAGAAATTTTTTTTTCAAGGGTTAAGTTGTCGAGGGCTGATTTCATATCCTATGATAAAAAGGCTTCTGTTTCCACCGCCAAACCTTTCAGGGGAGAATTTGCAACGCTTTGGCAACATTTTTTGAGTGAATTGGAGAATTTCAGATTTTTGCTGAAATTGTGACCCCGGGGCTTAGAATATTTTTTTTTTCACAGGTTAAGTTTTTGAGGGCTGATTTCATGTCCTATGACAAAAAGGCTTCTGTTTCCACCGCCAAACCTTTCAGGGGAGAATGTGCAAAAGTTTGGCACCATTTTTGAGTGAATTGGAGAATTTCAGATTTTTGCTGAAATTGTGACCCCGGGGCTTAGAATTTTTTTCCCCCCACAGCTTAAGTTGTCGAGGGCTGATTTCATGTCCTATGATAAAAAGGCTTCTGTTTCCACCGCCAAACCTTTCAGGGGAGAATGTGCAACAGTTTGGCACCATTTTGGAGTGAATTGGAGAATTTCAGATTTTTGCTGAAATTGTGACCCCGGGGCTTAGAATATTTTTTTTTTCACAGGTTAAGTTTTTGAGGGCTGATTTCATGTCCTATGACAAAAAGGCTTCTTTTTCCACCGCCAAACCTTTCAGGGGAGAATGGGCAACAGTTTGGCACCATTTTTGAGTGAATTGGAGAATTTCAGATTTTTGCTGAAATTGTGACCCTGGGGCTTAGAAATTTTTTTTTTCACAGGTTAAGTTGTTGAGGGCTGATTTCATGTCCTATGACAAAAAGGCTTCTGTTTCCACCGCCAAACCTTTCAGGGGAAAATGTGCAACAGTTTGGCACCATTTTTGAGTGAATTGGAGAATTTCAGATTTTTGCTTAGAAATTGTGACCCCGGGGCTTAGAAATTTTTTTTTCAAGGGTTAAGTTGTCGAGGGCTGATTTCATGTCCTATGACAAAAAGGCTTCTGTTTCCACCGCCAAACCTTTCAGGGGACAATGTGCAACAGTTTGGCACCATTTTTTAGTGAATTGGAGAATTTCAGATTTTTGCTGAAATTGTGACCCCGGGGCTTAAAAATTTTTTTTTTCACAGGTCAAGTTGTTGAGGGCTGATTTCATGTCCTATGATAAAAAGGCTTCTGTTTCCACCGCCAAACCTTTCAGGGGAGAATTTGCAACACTTTGGCACCATTTTTTGAGTGAATTGGAGAATTTCAGATTTTTGCTGAAATTGTGACCCCGGGCCTTAGAAATTTTTTTTTCACAAGTTAAGTTGTCGAGGGCTGATTTCATGTCCAATGATAAAAAGGCTTCTGTTTCCACCGCCAAACATTTCAGGGGAGAATGTGCAAAAGTTTGGCACCATTTTTGAGTGAATTGGAGAATTTCAGATTTTTGCTGAAATTGTGACCCCGGGGCTTAGAAATTTTTTTTTTCACAGGTCAAGTTGTCGAGGGCTGATTTAATGTCCTATGATAAAAAGGCTTCTGTTTCCACCACCAAACCTTTCAGGGGAGAAAGTGCAACAGTTTGGCACCATTTTTGAGTGAATTGGAGAATTTCAAATTTTTGCTTAGAAATTGTGACCCCGGGGCTTAGAAATTTTTTTTTCAAGGGTTAAGTTGTCGAGGGCTGATTTCATGTCCTATGACAAAAAGGCTTCTGTTTCCACTGCCAAACCTTTCAGGGGAGAAAGTGCAACAGTTTGGCAGCATTTTTGAGTGAATTGGAGAATTTCAGATTTTTGCTGAAATTGTGACCCCGGGGCTTAGAAATTTTTTTTTTCCACAGGTCAAGTTGTTGAGGGCTGATTTCATGTCCTATGATAAAAAGGCTTCTGTTTCCACCGCCAAACCTTTCAGGGGAGAATGTGCTACAGTTTCGCACCATTTTTCAGTGAATTGGAGAATTTCAGATTTTTGCTGAAATTGTGACCCCGGGGCTCAGAATTTTTTTTTCCAGTGGTTAAGTTGTTGAGGGCTGATTTCATGTCCTATGATAAAAAGGCTTCTGTTTCCACCGCCAAACCTTTCAGGGGAGAATGTGCAACAGTTTGGCACCATTTTTGAGTGAATTGGAGAATTTCAGATTTTTGCTGAAATTGTGACCCCGGGGTTTAGAATTTTTTTTTTTCACAGGTTAAGTTGTCGAGGGCTGATTTCATGTCCTATGACAAAAAGGCTTCTGTTTCCACCTCCAAACCTTTCAGGGGAGAATGTGCAAAAGTTGGGCACCATTTTTGAGTGAATTGGAGAATTTCAGATTTTTGCTGAAATTGTGACCCCGGGGCTTAGAAATTTTTTTTTCAAGGGTTAAGTTGTCGAGGGCTGATTTCATGTCCTATGATAAAAAGGCTTCTGTTTCCACCGCCAAACCTTTCAGGGGAGAATGTGCAAAAGTTTGGCACCATTTTTGAGTGAATTGGAGAATTTCAGATTTTTGCTGAAATTGTGACCCCGGGGCTTAGAATTTTTTTCCCCCCACAGCTTAAGTTGTCGAGGGCTGATTTCATGTCCTATGATAAAAAGGCTTCTGTTTCCACCGCCAAACCTTTCAGGGGAGAATGTGCAAAAGTTTGGCACCCTTTTTTGAGTGAATTGGAGAATTTCAAATTTTTGCTGAAATTGTGACCCCGGGGCTTAGAATTCTTTTTTTTCACAGGTCAAGTTGTTGAGGGCTGATTTAATGTCCTATGATAAAAAGGCGTCTGTTTCCACCGCCAAACCCTTCAGGGGAGAATGTGCAACAGTTTGGCACCATTTTTGAGTGAATTGGAGAATTTCAGATTTTTGCTGAAATTGTGACCCCGGGGCTTAGAATTTTTTTTTTCAAGAGTTAAGTTGTCGAGGGCTGATTTAATGTCCTATGATAAAAAGGCTTCTGTTTCCACCACCAAACCTTTCAGGGGAGAATGTGCAACAGTTTGGCACCATTTTTGAGTGAATTGGATAATTTCAGATTTTTGCTTAGAAATTGTGACCCCGGGGCTTAGAAAATTTTTTTTCAAGGGTTAAGTTGTCGAGGGCTGATTTCATGTCCTATGACAAAAAGGCTTCTGTTTCCACCGCCAAACCTTTCAGGGGAGAAAGTGCAACAGTTTGGCCCCATTTTTGAGTGAATTGGAGAATTTCAGATTTTTGCTGAAATTGTGACCCCGGGGCTTAGAAATTTTTTTTTCAAGGGTTAAGTTGTCGAGGGCTGATTTCATATCCTATGATAAAAAGGCTTCTGTTTCCACCGCCAAACCTTTCAGGGGAGAATTTGCAACGCTTTGGCAACATTTTTTGAGTGAATTGGAGAATTTCAGATTTTTGCTGAAATTGTGACCCCGGGGCTTAGAATATTTTTTTTTTCACAGGTTAAGTTTTTGAGGGCTGATTTCATGTCCTATGACAAAAAGGCTTCTGTTTCCACCGCCAAACCTTTCAGGGGAGAATGTGCAAAAGTTTGGCACCATTTTTGAGTGAATTGGAGAATTTCAGATTTTTGCTGAAATTGTGACCCCGGGGCTTAGAATTTTTTTCCCCCCACAGCTTAAGTTGTCGAGGGCTGATTTCATGTCCTATGATAAAAAGGCTTCTGTTTCCACCGCCAAACCTTTCAGGGGAGAATGTGCAACAGTTTGGCACCATTTTGGAGTGAATTGGAGAATTTCAGATTTTTGCTGAAATTGTGACCCCGGGGCTTAGAATATTTTTTTTTTCACAGGTTAAGTTTTTGAGGGCTGATTTCATGTCCTATGACAAAAAGGCTTCTTTTTCCACCGCCAAACCTTTCAGGGGAGAATGGGCAACAGTTTGGCACCATTTTTGAGTGAATTGGAGAATTTCAGATTTTTGCTGAAATTGTGACCCTGGGGCTTAGAAATTTTTTTTTTCACAGGTTAAGTTGTTGAGGGCTGATTTCATGTCCTATGACAAAAAGGCTTCTGTTTCCACCGCCAAACCTTTCAGGGGAAAATGTGCAACAGTTTGGCACCATTTTTGAGTGAATTGGAGAATTTCAGATTTTTGCTTAGAAATTGTGACCCCGGGGTTTAGAATTTTTTTTTTTCACAGGTTAAGTTGTCGAGGACTGATTTCATGTCCTATGACAAAAAGGCTTCTGTTTCCACCGCCAAACCTTTCAGGGGAGAATGTGCAACAGTTTGGCACCATTTTGGAGTGAATTGGAGAATTTCAGATTTTTGCTGAAATTGTGACCCCGGGGCTTAGAATTTTTTTTTTCAAGGGTTAAGTTGTCGAGGGCTGATTTCATGTCCTATGATAAAAAGGCTTCTGTTTCCACCGCCAAACCTTTCAGGGGAGAATTTGCAACACTTTGGCACCATTTTTTGAGTGAATTGGAGAATTTCAGATTTTTGCTGAAATTGTGACCCCGGGCCTTAGAAATTTTTTTTTCACAGGTTAAGTTGTCGAGGGCTGATTTCATGTCCTATGATAAAAAGGCTTCTGTTTCCACTGCCAAACCATTCAGGGGAGAATGTTCAAAAGTTTGGCACCATTTTTGAGTGAATTGGAGAATTTCAGATTTTTGCTGAAATTGTGACCCCGGGGCTTAGAATTTTTTTTTTCAAGGGTTAAGTTGTCGAGGGCTGATTTCATGTCCTATGATAAAAAGGCTTCTGTTTCCACCGCCAAACCTTTCAGGGGAGAATGTGCAACAGTTTGGCACCATTTTGGAGTGAATTGGAGAATTTCAGATTTTTGCTGAAATTGTGACCCCGGGGCTTAGAATATTTTTTTTTTCACAGGTTAAGTTTTTGAGGGCTGATTTCATGTCCTATGACAAAAAGGCTTCTTTTTCCACCGCCAAACCTTTCAGGGGAGAATGTGCAACAGTTTGGCACCATTTTTGAGTGAATTGGAGAATTTCAGATTTTTGCTGAAATTGTGACCCCGGGGCTTAGAAATTTTTTTTTTCACAGGTTAAGTTGTTGAGGGCTGATTTCATGTCCTATGACAAAAAGGCTTCTGTTTCCACCGCCAAACCTTTCAAGGGAGAATGTGCAACAGTTTGCACCATTTTTGAGTGAATTGGAGAATTTCAGATTTTTGCTGAAATTCTGTCCCCGGGGCTTAGAATTTTTTTTTTCAAGAGTTAAGTTGTCGAGGGCTGATTTCATGTCCTATGACAAAAAGGCTTCTGTTTCCACCTCCAAACCTTTCAGGGGAGAATGTGCAACAGTTTGGCACCATTTTTGAGTGAATTGGAGAATTTCAGATTTTTGCTGAAATTGTGACCCCGGGGCTTAGAATTTTTTTTTTCCAAGAGTTAAGTTGTTGAGGGCTGATTTCATGTCCTATGACAAAAAGGCTTCTGTTTCCACTGCCAAACCTTACCGGGGAGAATGTGCAACAGTTTGGCACCATTTTTGAGTGAATTGGAGAATTTCAGATTTTTGCTGAAATTGTGACCCCGGGGCTTAGAATTTTTTTTTTTTTCACAGGTCAAGTTGTTGAGGGCTGATTTCATGTCCTATGACAAAAAGGCTTCTGTTTCCACCGCCAAACCTTTCAGGGAAAATGTGCTACAGTTTGGCACCATTTTTGAGGGAATTGGAGAATTTCAGATTTCTGCTGAAATTGTGACCCCGGGGCTCAGAATTTTTTTTCCCCCACAGCTTAAGTTGTCGAGGGCTGATTTCATGTCCTATGATAAAAAGGCTTCTGTTTCCACCGCCAAACCCTTCAGGGGAGAATGTGCAGCAGTTTGGCACCATTTTTGAGTGAATTGGAGAATTTCAGATTTTTGCTGAAATTGTGTCCCCGGGGCTTAAAATTTTTTTTTTCAAGAGTTAAGTTGTCGAGGGCTGATTTCATGTCCTATGACAAAAAGGCTTCTGTTTCCACTGCCAAACCTTTCAGGGGAGAAAGTGCAACAGTTTGGCACCATTTTTGAGAGAATTGGAGAATTTCAGATTTTTGCTGAAATTGTGACCCCGGGGCTTAGAATTTTTTTTTTCAGAGGTTAAGTTGTTGAGGGCTGATTTCATGTCCTATGACAAAAAGGCTTCTGTTTCCACCTCCAAACCTTTCAGGGGAGAATGTGCAAAAGTTGGGCACCATTTTTGAGTGAATTGGAGAATTTCAGATTTTTGCTGAAATTGTGACCCCGGGGCTTAGAAATTTTTTTTTCAAGGGTTAAGTTGTCGAGGGCTGATTTCATGTCCTATGATAAAAAGGCTTCTGTTTCCACCGCCAAACCTTTCAGGGGAGAATTTGCAACACTTTGGCACCATTTTTTGAGTGAATTGGAGAATTTCAGATTTTTGCTGAAATTGTGACCCCGGGCCTTAGAAATTTTTTTTTCACAGGTTAAGTTGTCGAGGGCTGATTTCATGTCCTATGATAAAAAGGCTTCTGTTTCCACCGCCAAACCTTTCAGGGGAGAAAGTGCAACAGTTTGGCCCCATTTTTGAGTGAATTGGAGAATTTCAGATTTTTGCTGAAATTGTGACCCCGGGGCTTAGAAATTTTTTTTTCAAGGGTTAAGTTGTCGAGGGCTGATTTCATATCCTATGATAAAAAGGCTTCTGTTTCCACCGCCAAACCTTTCAGGGGAGAATTTGCAACGCTTTGGCAACATTTTTTGAGTGAATTGGAGAATTTCAGATTTTTGCTGAAATTGTGACCCCGGGGCTTAGAATATTTTTTTTTTCACAGGTTAAGTTTTTGAGGGCTGATTTCATGTCCTATGACAAAAAGGCTTCTGTTTCCACCGCCAAACCTTTCAGGGGAGAATGTGCAAAAGTTTGGCACCATTTTTGAGTGAATTGGAGAATTTCAGATTTTTGCTGAAATTGTGACCCCGGGGCTTAGAATTTTTTTCCCCCCACAGCTTAAGTTGTCGAGGGCTGATTTCATGTCCTATGATAAAAAGGCTTCTGTTTCCACCGCCAAACCTTTCAGGGGAGAATGTGCAACAGTTTGGCACCATTTTGGAGTGAATTGGAGAATTTCAGATTTTTGCTGAAATTGTGACCCCGGGGCTTAGAATATTTTTTTTTTCACAGGTTAAGTTTTTGAGGGCTGATTTCATGTCCTATGACAAAAAGGCTTCTTTTTCCACCGCCAAACCTTTCAGGGGAGAATGGGCAACAGTTTGGCACCATTTTTGAGTGAATTGGAGAATTTCAGATTTTTGCTGAAATTGTGACCCTGGGGCTTAGAAATTTTTTTTTTCACAGGTTAAGTTGTTGAGGGCTGATTTCATGTCCTATGACAAAAAGGCTTCTGTTTCCACCGCCAAACCTTTCAGGGGAAAATGTGCAACAGTTTGGCACCATTTTTGAGTGAATTGGAGAATTTCAGATTTTTGCTTAGAAATTGTGACCCCGGGGTTTAGAATTTTTTTTTTTCACAGGTTAAGTTGTCGAGGACTGATTTCATGTCCTATGACAAAAAGGCTTCTGTTTCCACCGCCAAACCTTTCAGGGGAGAATGTGCAACAGTTTGGCACCATTTTTGAGTGAATTGGAGAATTTCAGATTTTTGCTGAAATTGTGACCCCGGGGCTTAGAATTTTTTTTTTCAAGGGTTAAGTTGTCGAGGGCTGATTTCATGTCCTATGATAAAAAGGCTTCTGTTTCCACCGCCAAACCTTTCAGGGGAGAATGTGCAACAGTTTGGCACCATTTTGGAGTGAATTGGAGAATTTCAGATTTTTGCTGAAATTGTGACCCCGGGGCTTAGAATATTTTTTTTTTCACAGGTTAAGTTTTTGAGGGCTGATTTCATGTCCTATGACAAAAAGGCTTCTTTTTCCACCGCCAAACCTTTCAGGGGAGAATGTGCAACAGTTTGGCACCATTTTTGAGTGAATTGGAGAATTTCAGATTTTTGCTGAAATTGTGACCCCGGGGCTTAGAAATTTTTTTTTTCACAGGTTAAGTTGTTGAGGACTGATTTCATGTCCTATGACAAAAAGGCTTCTGTTTCCACCGCCAAACCTTTCAGGGGAGAATGTGCAACAGTTTGGCACCATTTTGGAGTGAATTGGAGAATTTCAGATTTTTGCTGAAATTGTGACCCCGGGGCTTAGAATTTTTTTTTTCAAGGGTTAAGTTGTCGAGGGCTGATTTCATGTCCTATGATAAAAAGGCTTCTGTTTCCACCGCCAAACCTTTCAGGGGAGAATTTGCAACACTTTGGCACCATTTTTTGAGTGAATTGGAGAATTTCAGATTTTTGCTGAAATTGTGACCCCGGGCCTTAGAAATTTTTTTTTCACAGGTTAAGTTGTCGAGGGCTGATTTCATGTCCTATGATAAAAAGGCTTCTGTTTCCACCGCCAAACCATTCAGGGGAGAATGTTCAAAAGTTTGGCACCATTTTTGAGTGAATTGGAGAATTTCAGATTTTTGCTGAAATTGTGACCCCGGGGCTTAGAATTTTTTTTTTCAAGGGTTAAGTTGTCGAGGGCTGATTTCATGTCCTATGATAAAAAGGCTTCTGTTTCCACCGCCAAACCTTTCAGGGGAGAATGTGCAACAGTTTGGCACCATTTTGGAGTGAATTGGAGAATTTCAGATTTTTGCTGAAATTGTGACCCCGGGGCTTAGAATATTTTTTTTTTCACAGGTTAAGTTTTTGAGGGCTGATTTCATGTCCTATGACAAAAAGGCTTCTTTTTCCACCGCCAAACCTTTCAGGGGAGAATGTGCAACAGTTTGGCACCATTTTTGAGTGAATTGGAGAATTTCAGATTTTTGCTGAAATTGTGACCCCGGGGCTTAGAAATTTTTTTTTTCACAGGTTAAGTTGTTGAGGGCTGATTTCATGTCCTATGACAAAAAGGCTTCTGTTTCCACCGCCAAACCTTTCAAGGGAGAATGTGCAACAGTTTGCACCATTTTTGAGTGAATTGGAGAATTTCAGATTTTTGCTGAAATTCTGTCCCCGGGGCTTAGAATTTTTTTTTTCAAGAGTTAAGTTGTCGAGGGCTGATTTCATGTCCTATGACAAAAAGGCTTCTGTTTCCACCTCCAAACCTTTCAGGGGAGAATGTGCAACAGTTTGGCACCATTTTTGAGTGAATTGGAGAATTTCAGATTTTTGCTGAAATTGTGACCCCGGGGCTTAGAATTTTTTTTTTCCAAGAGTTAAGTTGTTGAGGGCTGATTTCATGTCCTATGACAAAAAGGCTTCTGTTTCCACTGCCAAACCTTACCGGGGAGAATGTGCAACAGTTTGGCACCATTTTTGAGTGAATTGGAGAATTTCAGATTTTTGCTGAAATTGTGACCCCGGGGCTTAGAATTTTTTTTTTTTTCACAGGTCAAGTTGTTGAGGGCTGATTTCATGTCCTATGACAAAAAGGCTTCTGTTTCCACCGCCAAACCTTTCAGGGAAAATGTGCTACAGTTTGGCACCATTTTTGAGGGAATTGGAGAATTTCAGATTTCTGCTGAAATTGTGACCCCGGGGCTCAGAATTTTTTTTCCCCCACAGCTTAAGTTGTCGAGGGCTGATTTCATGTCCTATGATAAAAAGGCTTCTGTTTCCACCGCCAAACCCTTCAGGGGAGAATGTGCAGCAGTTTGGCACCATTTTTGAGTGAATTGGAGAATTTCAGATTTTTGCTGAAATTGTGTCCCCGGGGCTTAAAATTTTTTTTTTCAAGAGTTAAGTTGTCGAGGGCTGATTTCATGTCCTATGACAAAAAGGCTTCTGTTTCCACTGCCAAACCTTTCAGGGGAGAAAGTGCAACAGTTTGGCACCATTTTTGAGAGAATTGGAGAATTTCAGATTTTTGCTGAAATTGTGACCCCGGGGCTTAGAATTTTTTTTTTCAGAGGTTAAGTTGTTGAGGGCTGATTTCATGTCCTATGACAAAAAGGCTTCTGTTTCCACCTCCAAACCTTTCAGGGGAGAATGTGCAAAAGTTGGGCACCATTTTTGAGTGAATTGGAGAATTTCAGATTTTTGCTGAAATTGTGACCCCGGGGCTTAGAAATTTTTTTTTCAAGGGTTAAGTTGTCGAGGGCTGATTTCATGTCCTATGATAAAAAGGCTTCTGTTTCCACCGCCAAACCTTTCAGGGGAGAATTTGCAACACTTTGGCACCATTTTTTGAGTGAATTGGAGAATTTCAGATTTTTGCTGAAATTGTGACCCCGGGCCTTAGAAATTTTTTTTTCACAGGTTAAGTTGTCGAGGGCTGATTTCATGTCCTATGATAAAAAGGCTTCTGTTTCCACCGCCAAACCTTTCAGGGGAGAATGTGCAACAGTTTGGCACCATTTTTGAGTGAATTGGAGAATTTCAGATTTTTGCTGAAATTGTGACCCCGGGGCTTAGAAATTTTTTTTTTTCACAGGTTAAGTTTTTGAGGGCTGATTTCATGTCCTATGACAAAAAGGCTTCTGTTTCCACCGCCAAACCTTTGAGGGGAGAATGTGCAACAGTTTGGCACCATTTATGAATGAATTGGAGAATTTCAGATTTTTGCTGAAATTGTGACCCCGGGGCTTAGAAATTTTTTTTTTCCACAGGTTAAGTTTTTGAGGGCTGATTTCATGTCCTATGACAAAAAGGCTTCTGTTTCCACCGCCAAACCTTTCAGGGGAGAATTTGCAACAGTTTGGCACCATTTTTGAGTGAATTGGAGAATTTCAGATTTTTGCTGAAATTGTGACCCCGGGGGCTTAGAAATTTTTTTTTTCACAGGTCAAGTTGTTGAGGGCTGATTTCATGTCCTTTGACAAAAAGGCTTCTGTTTCCACCGCCAAACCTTTCAGGGGAGAATGTGCTACAGTTTGGCACCATTTTGGAGTGAATTGGAGAATTTCAGATTTTTGCTGAAATTGTGACCCCGGGGCTCAGAATTTTTTTTTTCAGAGGTTAAGTTGTTGAGGGCTGATTTCATGTCCTAAGATAAAAAGGCTTCTGTTTCCACCGCCAAACCTTTCAGGGGTGAATGTGCAACAGTTTGGCACCATTTTTGAGTGAATTGGAGAATTTCAGATTTTTGCTGAAATTGTGACCCCGGGGTTTAGAATTTTTTTTTTTCACAGGTTAAGTTGTCGAGGGCTGATTTCATGTCCTATGACAAAAAGGCTTCTGTTTCCACCTCCAAACCTTTCAGGGGAGAATGTGCAAAAGTTGGGCACCATTTTTGAGTGAATTGGAGAATTTCAGATTTTTGCTGAAATTGTGACCCCGGGGCTTAGAAATTTTTTTTTCAAGGGTTAAGTTGTCGAGGGCTGATTTCATATCCTATGATAAAAAGGCTTCTGTTTCCACCGCCAAACCTTTCAGGGGAGAAAGTGCAACAGTTTGGCACCATTTTTGAGAGAATTGGAGAATTTCAGATTTTTGCTGAAATTGTGACCCCGGGGCTTAGAATTTTTTTTTTCAGAGGTTAAGTTGTTGAGGGCTGATTTCATGTCCTATGACAAAAAGGCTTCTGTTTCCACCTCCAAACCTTTCAGGGGAGAATGTGCAAAAGTTGGGCACCATTTTTGAGTGAATTGGAGAATTTCAGATTTTTGCTGAAATTGTGACCCCGGGGCTTAGAAATTTTTTTTTCAAGGGTTAAGTTGTCGAGGGCTGATTTCATGTCCTATGATAAAAAGGCTTCTGTTTCCACCGCCAAACCTTTCAGGGGAGAATTTGCAACACTTTGGCACCATTTTTTGAGTGAATTGGAGAATTTCAGATTTTTGCTGAAATTGTGACCCCGGGCCTTAGAAATTTTTTTTTCACAGGTTAAGTTGTCGAGGGCTGATTTCATGTCCTATGATAAAAAGGCTTCTGTTTCCACCGCCAAACCTTTCAGGGGAGAAAGTGCAACAGTTTGGCCCCATTTTTGAGTGAATTGGAGAATTTCAGATTTTTGCTGAAATTGTGACCCCGGGGCTTAGAAATTTTTTTTTCAAGGGTTAAGTTGTCGAGGGCTGATTTCATATCCTATGATAAAAAGGCTTCTGTTTCCACCGCCAAACCTTTCAGGGGAGAATTTGCAACGCTTTGGCAACATTTTTTGAGTGAATTGGAGAATTTCAGATTTTTGCTGAAATTGTGACCCCGGGGCTTAGAATATTTTTTTTTTCACAGGTTAAGTTTTTGAGGGCTGATTTCATGTCCTATGACAAAAAGGCTTCTGTTTCCACCGCCAAACCTTTCAGGGGAGAATGTGCAAAAGTTTGGCACCATTTTTGAGTGAATTGGAGAATTTCAGATTTTTGCTGAAATTGTGACCCCGGGGCTTAGAATTTTTTTCCCCCCACAGCTTAAGTTGTCGAGGGCTGATTTCATGTCCTATGATAAAAAGGCTTCTGTTTCCACCGCCAAACCTTTCAGGGGAGAATGTGCAACAGTTTGGCACCATTTTGGAGTGAATTGGAGAATTTCAGATTTTTGCTGAAATTGTGACCCCGGGGCTTAGAATATTTTTTTTTTCACAGGTTAAGTTTTTGAGGGCTGATTTCATGTCCTATGACAAAAAGGCTTCTTTTTCCACCGCCAAACCTTTCAGGGGAGAATGGGCAACAGTTTGGCACCATTTTTGAGTGAATTGGAGAATTTCAGATTTTTGCTGAAATTGTGACCCTGGGGCTTAGAAATTTTTTTTTTCACAGGTTAAGTTGTTGAGGGCTGATTTCATGTCCTATGACAAAAAGGCTTCTGTTTCCACCGCCAAACCTTTCAGGGGAAAATGTGCAACAGTTTGGCACCATTTTTGAGTGAATTGGAGAATTTCAGATTTTTGCTTAGAAATTGTGACCCCGGGGTTTAGAATTTTTTTTTTTCACAGGTTAAGTTGTCGAGGACTGATTTCATGTCCTATGACAAAAAGGCTTCTGTTTCCACCGCCAAACCTTTCAGGGGAGAATGTGCAACAGTTTGGCACCATTTTTGAGTGAATTGGAGAATTTCAGATTTTTGCTGAAATTGTGACCCCGGGGCTTAGAATTTTTTTTTTCAAGGGTTAAGTTGTCGAGGGCTGATTTCATGTCCTATGATAAAAAGGCTTCTGTTTCCACCGCCAAACCTTTCAGGGGAGAATGTGCAACAGTTTGGCACCATTTTGGAGTGAATTGGAGAATTTCAGATTTTTGCTGAAATTGTGACCCCGGGGCTTAGAATATTTTTTTTTTCACAGGTTAAGTTTTTGAGGGCTGATTTCATGTCCTATGACAAAAAGGCTTCTTTTTCCACCGCCAAACCTTTCAGGGGAGAATGTGCAACAGTTTGGCACCATTTTTGAGTGAATTGGAGAATTTCAGATTTTTGCTGAAATTGTGACCCCGGGGCTTAGAAATTTTTTTTTTCACAGGTTAAGTTGTTGAGGACTGATTTCATGTCCTATGACAAAAAGGCTTCTGTTTCCACCGCCAAACCTTTCAGGGGAGAATGTGCAACAGTTTGGCACCATTTTGGAGTGAATTGGAGAATTTCAGATTTTTGCTGAAATTGTGACCCCGGGGCTTAGAATTTTTTTTTTCAAGGGTTAAGTTGTCGAGGGCTGATTTCATGTCCTATGATAAAAAGGCTTCTGTTTCCACCGCCAAACCTTTCAGGGGAGAATTTGCAACACTTTGGCACCATTTTTTGAGTGAATTGGAGAATTTCAGATTTTTGCTGAAATTGTGACCCCGGGCCTTAGAAATTTTTTTTTCACAGGTTAAGTTGTCGAGGGCTGATTTCATGTCCTATGATAAAAAGGCTTCTGTTTCCACCGCCAAACCATTCAGGGGAGAATGTTCAAAAGTTTGGCACCATTTTTGAGTGAATTGGAGAATTTCAGATTTTTGCTGAAATTGTGACCCCGGGGCTTAGAATTTTTTTTTTCAAGGGTTAAGTTGTCGAGGGCTGATTTCATGTCCTATGATAAAAAGGCTTCTGTTTCCACCGCCAAACCTTTCAGGGGAGAATGTGCAACAGTTTGGCACCATTTTGGAGTGAATTGGAGAATTTCAGATTTTTGCTGAAATTGTGACCCCGGGGCTTAGAATATTTTTTTTTTCACAGGTTAAGTTTTTGAGGGCTGATTTCATGTCCTATGACAAAAAGGCTTCTTTTTCCACCGCCAAACCTTTCAGGGGAGAATGTGCAACAGTTTGGCACCATTTTTGAGTGAATTGGAGAATTTCAGATTTTTGCTGAAATTGTGACCCCGGGGCTTAGAAATTTTTTTTTTCACAGGTTAAGTTGTTGAGGGCTGATTTCATGTCCTATGACAAAAAGGCTTCTGTTTCCACCGCCAAACCTTTCAAGGGAGAATGTGCAACAGTTTGCACCATTTTTGAGTGAATTGGAGAATTTCAGATTTTTGCTGAAATTCTGTCCCCGGGGCTTAGAATTTTTTTTTTCAAGAGTTAAGTTGTCGAGGGCTGATTTCATGTCCTATGACAAAAAGGCTTCTGTTTCCACCTCCAAACCTTTCAGGGGAGAATGTGCAACAGTTTGGCACCATTTTTGAGTGAATTGGAGAATTTCAGATTTTTGCTGAAATTGTGACCCCGGGGCTTAGAATTTTTTTTTTCCAAGAGTTAAGTTGTTGAGGGCTGATTTCATGTCCTATGACAAAAAGGCTTCTGTTTCCACTGCCAAACCTTACCGGGGAGAATGTGCAACAGTTTGGCACCATTTTTGAGTGAATTGGAGAATTTCAGATTTTTGCTGAAATTGTGACCCCGGGGCTTAGAATTTTTTTTTTTTTCACAGGTCAAGTTGTTGAGGGCTGATTTCATGTCCTATGACAAAAAGGCTTCTGTTTC
>NW_028148576.1:0-35974 GCF_965153285.1 Podarcis tiliguerta | reverse complement strand
CAGCATTTTTGAGTCAATTGGAGAACTTCACATTTTTTCTGAAATTGTGACCCCGGGGCTTAGGGATTTTTTCAAAAAATCTTTTTCTGCCGGTTAAGTTGTCGAGGGCTGATTTCTTTTCCTGTGATAAAAAGCCTTCTGTTTCGACCACCAAACCTTTCAGGGGAGCATTTGAAACCTTTTGGCAGCATTTTTGAGTGAATTGCCGAAAGTTAGATTTTTGCTGAAATTGTGACCCCGGGGCTTAGGGATTTTTTCAAAAAATCTTTTTCTGCCGGTTAAGTTGTCGAGGGCTGATTTCTTTTCCTGTGATAAAAAGCCTTCTGTTTCGACCACCAAACCTTTCAGGGGAGCATTTGAAACCTTTTGGCACCATTTTTGAATGAATTGCCGAAAGTCAGATTTTTTTCTGAAATTGTGACCCCAGGGCTTAGGGATTTTTTCAAAAAATCTTTTTCTGCCGGTTAAGTTGTCGAGGGCTGATTTCTTTTCCTGTGATAAAAAGCCTTCTGTTTCGACCACCAAACCTTTCAGGGGAGCATTTGAAACCTTTTGGCACCATTTTTGAGTGAATTGCCGAAAGTCAGATTTTTGCTGAAATTGTGACCCCGGGGCTTAGGGATTTTTTCAAAAAATCTTTTTCTGCCGGTTAAGTTGTCGAGGGCTGATTTCTTTTCCTGTGATAAAAAGCCTTCTGTTTCGACCACCAAACCTTTCAGGGGAGCAGTTGCAACCGTTTGGCAGCGTTTTTGAGTCAATTGGAGAACTTCAGATTTTTGAAGAAATTGTGACCCCGGGGCTTAGGGATTTTTTCAAAAAATCTTTTTCTGCCGGTTAAGTTGTCGAGGGCTGATTTCTTTTCCTGTGATAAAAAGCCTTCTGTTTCGACCACCAAACCTTTCAGGGGAGCATTTGAAACCTTTTGGCACCATTTTTGAATGAATTGCCGAAAGTCAGATTTTTGCTGAAATTGTGACCCCGGGGCTTAGGGATTTTTTCAAAAAATCTTTTTCTGCCGGTTAAGTTGTCGAGGGCTGATTTGTTTTCCTGTGATAAAAAGCCTTCTGTTTCGACCACCAAACCTTTCAGGGGAGCATTTGAAAACTTTTGGCAGCATTTTTGAGTGAATTGCCGAAAGCCAGATTTTTTCTGAAATTGTGACCCCGGGGCTTAGGGATTTTTTCAAAAAATCTTTTTCTCCCGGTTAAGTTGTCGAGGGCTGATTTCTTTTCCTGTGATAAAAAGCCTTCTGTTTCGACCACCAAACCTTTCAGGGGAGCAGTTGCAACCGTTTGGCAGCATTTTTGAGTCAATTGGAGAACTTCACATTTTTTCTGAAATTGTGACCCCGGGGCTTAGGGATTTTTTCAAAAAATCTTTTTCTGCCGGTTAAGTTGTCGAGGGCTGATTTCTTTTCCTGTAATAAAAAGCCTTCTCTTTCGACCACCAAACCTTTCAGTGGAGCAGTTGCAACCGTTTGGCAGCATTTTTGAGTCAATTGGAGAACTTCAGATTTTTGATGAAATTGTGACCCCGGGCTTAGGGATTTTTTCAAAAAATCTTTTTCTGCCGGTTAAGTTGTCGAGGGCTGATTTCTTTTCCTGTGATAAAAAGCCTTCTGTTTCGACCACCAAACCTTTCAGGGGAGCATTTGAAACCTTTTGGCACCATTTTTGAATGAATTGCCGAAAGTCAGATTTTTGCTGAAATTGTGACCCCGGGGCTTAGGGATTTTTTCAAAAAATCTTTTTCTGCCGGTTAAGTTGTCGAGGGCTGATTTTTTTTCCTGTGATAAAAAGCCTTCTGTTTCGACCACCAAACCTTTCAGGGGAGCAGTTGCAACCGTTTGGCAGCATTTTTGAGTCAATTGGAGAACTTCACATTTTTTATGAAATTGTGACCCCGGGGCTTAGGGATTTTTTCAAAAAATCTTTTTCTGCCGGTTAAGTTGTCGAGGGCTGATTTCTTTTCCTGTAATAAAAAGCCTTCTCTTTCGACCACCAAACCTTTCAGTGGAGCAGTTGCAACCGTTTGGCAGCATTTTTGAGTCAATTGGAGAACTTCAGATTTTTGATGAAATTGTGACCCCGGGGCTTAGGGATTTTTTCAAAAAATCTTTTTCTGCCGGTTAAGTTGTCGAGGGCTGATTTCTTTTCCTGTGATAAAAAGCCTTCTGTTTCGACCACCAAACCTTTCAGGGGAGCATTTGAAACCTTTTGGCACCATTTTTGAATGAATTGCCGAAAGTCAGATTTTTGCTGAAATTGTGACCCCGGGGCTTAGGGATTTTTTCAAAAAATCTTTTTCTGCCGGTTAAGTTGTCGAGGGCTGATTTGTTTTCCTGTGATAAAAAGCCTTCTGTTTCGACCACCAAACCTTTCAGGGGAGCATTTGAAACCTTTTGGCAGCATTTTTGAGTGAATTGCCGAAAGTCAGATTTTTTCTGAAATTGTGACCCCGGGGCTTAGGGATTTTTTCAAAAAATCTTTTTCTGCCGGTTAAGTTGTCGAGGGCTGATTTCTTTTCCAGTGATAAAAAGCCTTCTGTTTCAACCGCTAAACCTTTCAGGGGAGCATTTGAAACCTTTTGGCACCATTTTTGAGTGAATTGCCGAAAGTCAGATTTTTGCTGAAATTGTGACCCCGGGGCTTAGGGATTTTTTCAAAAAATCTTTTTCTGCCGGTTAAGTTGTCGAGGGCTGATTTCTTTTCCTGTGATAAAAAGCCTTCTGTTTCGACCACCAAACCTTTCAGGGGAGCATTTGAAACCTTTTGGCACCATTTTTGAATGAATTGCCGAAAGTCAGATTTTTTCTGAAATTGTGACCCCGGGGCTTAGGGATTTTTTCAAAAAATCTTTTTCTGCCGGTTAAGTTGTCGAGGGCTGATTTCTTTTCCTGTGATAAAAAGCCTTCTGTTTCGACCACCAAACCTTTCAGGGGAGCATTTGAAACCTTTTGGCACCATTTTTGAGTGAATTGCCGAAAGTCAGATTTTTGCTGAAATTGTGACCCCGGGGCTTAGGGATTTTTTCAAAAAATCTTTTTCTGCCGGTTAAGTTGTCGAGGGCTGATTTGCAACCGTTTGGCAGCATTTTTGAGTCAATTGGAGAACTTCAGATTTTTGATGAAATTGTGACCCCGGGGCTTAGGGATTTTTTCAAAAAATCTTTTTCTGCCGGTTAAGTTGTCGAGGGCTGATTTATTTTCCTGTGATAAAAAGCCTTCTGTTTCGACCACCAAACTTTCAGGGGAGCATTTGAAACCTTTTGGCACTATTTTTGAATGAATTGCCGAAAGTCAGATTTTTGCTGAAATTGTGACCCCGGGGCTTAGGGATTTTTTCAAAAAATCTTTTTCTGCCGGTTAAGTTGTCGAGGGCTGATTTCTTTTCCTGTGATAAAAAGCCTTCTGTTTCGACCACCAAACCTTTCAGGGGAGCATTTGAAAACTTTTGGAAGCATTTTTGAGTGAATTGCCGAAAGCCAGATTTTATCTGAAATTGTGACCCCGGGGCTTAGGGATTTTTTCAAAAAATCTTTTTCTCCCGGTTAAGTTGTCGAGGGCTGATTTCTTTTCCTGTGATAAAAAGCCTTCTGTTTCGACCACCAAACCTTTCAGGGGAGCAGTTGCAACCGTTTGGCAGCATTTTTGAGTCAATTGGAGAACTTCAGATTTTTGCTGAAATTGTGACCCCGGGGCTTAGGGATTTTTTCAAAAAATCTTTTTCTGCCGGTTAAGTTGTCGAGGGCTGATTTCTTTTCCTGTGATAAAAAGCCTTCTGTTTCGACCACCAAAACTTTCAGGGGAGCATTTGAAACCTTTTGGCAGCATTTTTGAGTGAATTGCCGAAAGTCAGATTTTTGCTGAAATTGTGACCCCGGGGCTTAGGGATTTTTTCAAAAAATCTTTTTCTGCCGGTTAAGTTGTCGAGGGCTGATTTCTATTCCTGTGATAAAAAGCCTTCTGTTTCGACCACCAAACCTTTCAGGGGAGCAGTTGCAACCGTTTGGCAGCATTTTTGAGTCAATTGGAGAACTTCACATTTTTGATGAAATTGTGACCCCGGGGCTTAGGGATTTTTTCAAAAAATCTTTTTCTGCCGGTTAGGTTGTCGAGGGCTGATTTCTTTTCCAGTGATAAAAAGCCTTCTGTTTCGACCGCCAAACCTTTCACGGGAGCAATTGAAACCTTTTGGCACCATTTTTGAGTCAATTGGAGAACTTCACATTTTTTTATGAAATTGTGACCCCGGGGCTTAGGGATTTTTTCAAAAAATCTTTTTCTGCCGGTTAAGTTGTCGAGGGCTGATTTCTTTTCCTGTGATAAAAAGCCTTCTGTTTCGACCACCAAACCTTTCAGGGGAGCAGTTGAAACGTTTTGGCACCATTTTTGAATGAATTGCCGAAAGTCAGATTTTTGCTTAAATTGTGACCCCGGGGTTTAGGGATTTTTTCAAAAAATCTTTTTCTGCCGGTTAAGTTGTCGAGGGCTGATTTCTTTTCCAGTGATAAAAAGCCTTCTGTTACAACCGCTAAACCTTTCAGGGGATCATTTGAAACCTTTTGGCACCATTTTTGAGTGAATTGCCGAAAGTCAGATTTTTGCTGAAATTGTGATCCCGGGGCTTAGGGATTTTTTCAAAAAATCTTTTTCTGCCGGTTAAGTTGTCGAGGGCTGATTTCTTTTCCGGTGATAAAAAGCCTTCTGTTTCGACCACCAAAACTTTCAGGGGAGCATTTGAAACCTTTTGGCAGCATTTTTGAGTCAATTGGAGAACTTCACTGTTTTGATGAAATTGTGACCCCGGGGCTTAGGGATTTTTTCAAAAAATCTTTTTCTGCCGGTTAAGTTGTCGAGGGCTGATTCCTTTTCCTGTGATAAAAAGCCTTCTGTTTCGACCACCAAACATTTCAGGGGAGCAGTTGCAACCGTTTGGCAGCATTTTTGAGTCAATTAGAGAACTTCACATTTTTCCGGAAATTGTGACCCCGGGGTTTAGGGATTTTTTCAACAAATCTTTTTCTGCCGGTTAAGTTGTCGAGGGCTGATTTCTTTTCCTGTGATAAAAAGCCTTCTGTTTCGACCACCAAAACTTTCAGGGGAGCATTTGAAACCTTTTGGCAGCATTTTTGAGTCAATTGGAGAACTTCACTGTTTTGATGAAATTGTGACCCCGGGGCTTAGGGATTTTTTCAAAAAATCTTTTTCTGCCGGTTAAGTTGTCGAGGGCTGATTCCTTTTCCTGTGATAAAAAGCCTTCTGTTTCGACCACCAAACCTTTCAGGGGAGCAGTTGCAACCGTTTGGCAGCATTTTTGAGTCAATTGGAGAACTTCACATTTTTCCGGAAATTGTGACCCCGGGGCTTAGGGATTTTTTCAACAAATCTTTTTCTGCCGGTTAAGTTGTCGAGGGCTGATTTCTTTTCCTGTGATAAAAAGCCTTCTGTTTCGACCACCAAACCTTTCAGGGGAGCATTTGAAAACTTTTGGCAGCATTTTTGAGTGAATTGCCGAAAGTTAGATTTTTGCTGAAATTGTGACCCCGGGGCTTAGGGATTTTTTCAAAAAATCTTTTTCTGCCGGTTAAGTTGTCGAGGGCTGATTTCTTTTCCTGTGATAAAAAGCCTTCTGTTTCGACCACCAAACCTTTCAGGGGAGGAGTTGCAACCGTTTGGCAGCATTTTTGAGTCAATTGGAGAACTTCACATTTTTTCTGAAATTGTGACCCCGGGGCTTAGGGATTTTTTCAAAAAATCCTTTTCTGCCGGTTAAGTTGTCGAGGGCTGATTTCTTTTCCTGTGATAAAAAGCCTTCTGTTTCGACCACCAAACCTTTCAGGGGAGCATTTGAAACCTTTTGGCAGCATTTTTGAGTGAATTGCCGAAAGTTAGATTTTTGCTGAAATTGTGACCCCGGGGCTTAGGGATTTTTTCAAAAAATCTTTTTCTGCCGGTTAAGTTGTCGAGGGCTGATTTCTTTTCCTGTGATAAAAAGCCTTCTGTTTCGACCACCAAACCTTTCAGGGGAGCATTTGAAACCTTTTGGCACCATTTTTGAATGAATTGCCGAAAGTCAGATTTTTTTCTGAAATTGTGACCCCAGGGCTTAGGGATTTTTTCAAAAAATCTTTTTCTGCCGGTTAAGTTGTCGAGGGCTGATTTCTTTTCCTGTGATAAAAAGCCTTCTGTTTCGACCACCAAACCTTTCAGGGGAGCATTTGAAACCTTTTGGCACCATTTTTGAGTGAATTGCCGAAAGTCAGATTTTTGCTGAAATTGTGACCCCGGGGCTTAGGGATTTTTTCAAAAAATCTTTTTCTGCCGGTTAAGTTGTCGAGGGCTGATTTCTTTTCCTGTGATAAAAAGCCTTCTGTTTCGACCACCAAACCTTTCAGGGGAGCAGTTGCAACCGTTTGGCAGCGTTTTTGAGTCAATTGGAGAACTTCAGATTTTTGAAGAAATTGTGACCCCGGGGCTTAGGGATTTTTTCAAAAAATCTTTTTCTGCCGGTTAAGTTGTCGAGGGCTGATTTCTTTTCCTGTGATAAAAAGCCTTCTGTTTCGACCACCAAACCTTTCAGGGGAGCATTTGAAACCTTTTGGCACCATTTTTGAATGAATTGCCGAAAGTCAGATTTTTGCTGAAATTGTGACCCCGGGGCTTAGGGATTTTTTCAAAAAATCTTTTTCTGCCGGTTAAGTTGTCGAGGGCTGATTTGTTTTCCTGTGATAAAAAGCCTTCTGTTTCGACCACCAAACCTTTCAGGGGAGCATTTGAAAACTTTTGGCAGCATTTTTGAGTGAATTGCCGAAAGCCAGATTTTTTCTGAAATTGTGACCCCGGGGCTTAGGGATTTTTTCAAAAAATCTTTTTCTCCCGGTTAAGTTGTCGAGGGCTGATTTCTTTTCCTGTGATAAAAAGCCTTCTGTTTCGACCACCAAACCTTTCAGGGGAGCAGTTGCAACCGTTTGGCAGCATTTTTGAGTCAATTGGAGAACTTCACATTTTTTCTGAAATTGTGACCCCGGGGCTTAGGGATTTTTTCAAAAAATCTTTTTCTGCCGGTTAAGTTGTCGAGGGCTGATTTCTTTTCCTGTAATAAAAAGCCTTCTCTTTCGACCACCAAACCTTTCAGTGGAGCAGTTGCAACCGTTTGGCAGCATTTTTGAGTCAATTGGAGAACTTCAGATTTTTGATGAAATTGTGACCCCGGGGCTTAGGGATTTTTTCAAAAAATCTTTTTCTGCCGGTTAAGTTGTCGAGGGCTGATTTCTTTTCCTGTGATAAAAAGCCTTCTGTTTCGACCACCAAACCTTTCAGGGGAGCATTTGAAACCTTTTGGCACCATTTTTGAATGAATTGCCGAAAGTCAGATTTTTGCTGAAATTGTGACCCCGGGGCTTAGGGATTTTTTCAAAAAATCTTTTTCTGCCGGTTAAGTTGTCGAGGGCTGATTTTTTTTCCTGTGATAAAAAGCCTTCTGTTTCGACCACCAAACCTTTCAGGGGAGCAGTTGCAACCGTTTGGCAGCATTTTTGAGTCAATTGGAGAACTTCACATTTTTTATGAAATTGTGACCCCGGGGCTTAGGGATTTTTTCAAAAAATCTTTTTCTGCCGGTTAAGTTGTCGAGGGCTGATTTCTTTTCCTGTAATAAAAAGCCTTCTCTTTCGACCACCAAACCTTTCAGTGGAGCAGTTGCAACCGTTTGGCAGCATTTTTGAGTCAATTGGAGAACTTCAGATTTTTGATGAAATTGTGACCCCGGGGCTTAGGGATTTTTTCAAAAAATCTTTTTCTGCCGGTTAAGTTGTCGAGGGCTGATTTCTTTTCCTGTGATAAAAAGCCTTCTGTTTCGACCACCAAACCTTTCAGGGGAGCATTTGAAACCTTTTGGCACCATTTTTGAATGAATTGCCGAAAGTCAGATTTTTGCTGAAATTGTGACCCCGGGGCTTAGGGATTTTTTCAAAAAATCTTTTTCTGCCGGTTAAGTTGTCGAGGGCTGATTTGTTTTCCTGTGATAAAAAGCCTTCTGTTTCGACCACCAAACCTTTCAGGGGAGCATTTGAAACCTTTTGGCAGCATTTTTGAGTGAATTGCCGAAAGTCAGATTTTTTCTGAAATTGTGACCCCGGGGCTTAGGGATTTTTTCAAAAAATCTTTTTCTGCCGGTTAAGTTGTCGAGGGCTGATTTCTTTTCCAGTGATAAAAAGCCTTCTGTTTCAACCGCTAAACCTTTCAGGGGAGCATTTGAAACCTTTTGGCACCATTTTTGAGTGAATTGCCGAAAGTCAGATTTTTGCTGAAATTGTGACCCCGGGGCTTAGGGATTTTTTCAAAAAATCTTTTTCTGCCGGTTAAGTTGTCGAGGGCTGATTTCTTTTCCTGTGATAAAAAGCCTTCTGTTTCGACCACCAAACCTTTCAGGGGAGCATTTGAAACCTTTTGGCACCATTTTTGAATGAATTGCCGAAAGTCAGATTTTTTCTGAAATTGTGACCCCGGGGCTTAGGGATTTTTTCAAAAAATCTTTTTCTGCCGGTTAAGTTGTCGAGGGCTGATTTCTTTTCCTGTGATAAAAAGCCTTCTGTTTCGACCACCAAACCTTTCAGGGGAGCATTTGAAACCTTTTGGCACCATTTTTGAGTGAATTGCCGAAAGTCAGATTTTTGCTGAAATTGTGACCCCGGGGCTTAGGGATTTTTTCAAAAAATCTTTTTCTGCCGGTTAAGTTGTCGAGGGCTGATTTGCAACCGTTTGGCAGCATTTTTGAGTCAATTGGAGAACTTCACATTTTTTCTGAAATTGTGACCCCGGGGCTTAGGGATTTTTTCAAAAAATCTTTTTCTGCCGGTTAAGTTGTCGAGGGCTGATTTCTTTTCCTGTGATAAAAAGCCTTCTGTTTCGACCACCAAACTTTCAGGGGAGCATTTGGAACCTTTTGGCACCATTTTTGAATGAATTGCCGAAAGTCAGATTTTTGCTGAAATTGTGACCCCGGGGCTTAGGGATTTTTTCAAATAATCTTTTTCTGCCGGTTAAGTTGTCGAGGGCTGATTTCTTTTCCTGTGATAAAAAGCCTTCTGTTTCAACCACCAAACCTTTCAGGGGAGCATTTGAAAACTTTTGGCAGCATTTTTGAGTGAATTGCCGAAAGCCAGATTTTTTCTGAAATTGTGACCCCGGGGCTTAGGGATTTTTTCAAAAAATCTTTTTCTCCCGGTTAAGTTGTCGAGGGCTGATTTCTTTTCCTGTGATAAAAAGCCTTCTGTTTCGACCACCAAACCTTTCAGGGGAGCAGTTGCAACCGTTTGGCAGCATTTTTGAGTCAATTGGAGAACTTCAGATTTTTGCTGAAATTGTGACCCCGGGGCTTAGGGATTTTTTCAAAAAATCTTTTTCTGCCGGTTAAGTTGTCGAGGGCTGATTTCTTTTCCTGTGATAAAAAGCCTTCTGTTTCGACCACCAAAACTTTCAGGGGAGCATTTGAAACCTTTTGGCAGCATTTTTGAGTGAATTGCCGAAAGTCAGATTTTTGCTGAAACTGTGACCCCGGGGCTTAGGGATTTTTTCAAAAAATCTTTTTCTGCCGGTTAAGTTGTCGAGGGCTGATTTCTATTCCTGTGATAAAAAGCCTTCTGTTTCGACCACCAAACCTTTCAGGGGAGCAGTTGCAACCGTTTGGCAGCATTTTTGAGTCAATTGGAGAACTTCACATTTTTGATGAAATTGTGACCCCGGGGCTTAGGGATTTTTTCAAAAAATCTTTTTCTGCCGGTTAGGTTGTCGAGGGCTGATTTCTTTTCCAGTGATAAAAAGCCTTCTGTTTCGACCGCCAAACCTTTCACGGGAGCAATTGAAACGTTTTGGCACCATTTTTGAATGAATTGCCGAAAGTCAGATTTTTTCTGAAATTGTGACCCCGGGGCTTAGGGATTTTTTCAAAAAATCTTTTTCTGCCGGTTAAGTTGTCGAGGGCTGATTTCTTTTCCTGTGATAAAAAGCCTTCTGTTTCGACCACCAAACCTTTCAGGGGAGCAGTTGAAACGTTTTGGCACCATTTTTGAATGAATTGCCGAAAGTCAGATTTTTGCTTAAATTGTGACCCCGGGGTTTAGGGATTTTTTCAAAAAATCTTTTTCTGCCGGTTAAGTTGTCGAGGGCTCATTTCTTTTCCAGTGATAAAAAGCCTTCTGTTACAACCGCTAAACCTTTCAGGGGATCATTTGAAACCTTTTGGCACCATTTTTGAGTGAATTGCCGAAAGTCAGATTTTTGCTGAAATTGTGATCCCGGGGCTTAGGGATTTTTTCAAAAAATCTTTTTCTGCCGGTTAAGTTGTCGAGGGCTGATTTCTTTTCCGGTGATAAAAAGCCTTCTGTTTCGACCACCAAAACTTTCAGGGGAGCATTTGAAACGTTTTGGCAGCATTTTTGAGTCAATTGGAGAACTTCACTGTTTTCATGAAATTGTGACCCCGGGGCTTAGGGATTTTTTCAAAAAATCTTTTTCTGCCGGTTAAGTTGTCGAGGGATGATTCCTTTTCCTGTGATAAAAAGCCTTCTGTTTCGACCACCAAACCTTTCAGGGGAGCAGTTGCAACCGTTTGGCAGCATTTTTGAGTCAATTGGAGAACTTCACATTTTTCCGGAAATTGTGACCCCGGGGCTTAGGGATTTTTTCAACAAATCTTTTTCTGCCGGTTAAGTTGTCGAGGGCTGATTTCTTTTCCTGTGATAAAAAGCCTTCTGTTTCGACCACCAAACCTTTCAGGGGAGCATTTGAAAACTTTTGGCAGCATTTTTGAGTGAATTGCCGAAAGTTAGATTTTTGCTGAAATTGTGACCCCGGGGCTTAGGGATTTTTTCAAAAAATCTTTTTCTGCCGGTTAAGTTGTCGAGGGCTGATTTCTTTTCCTGTGATAAAAAGCCTTCTGTTTCGACCACCAAACCTTTCAGGGGAGCAGTTGCAACCTTTTGGCAGCATTTTTGAGTCAATTGCCGAAAGTCAGATTTTTGATGAAATTGTGACCCCGGGGCTTAGGGATTTTTTCAAAAAATCTTTTTCTGCCGGTTAAGTTGTCGAGGGCTGATTTCTTTTCCTGTGATAAAAAGCCTTCTGTTTCGACCACCAAATCTTTCAGAGGAGCATTTGAAACCTTTTGGCAGCATTTTTGAGTGAAGTGCCGAAAGTCAGATTTTTGCTGAAATTGTGACCCCGGGGCTTAGGGATTTTTTCAAAAAATCTTTTTCTGCCGGTTAAGTTGTCGAGGGCTGATTTCTTTTACTGTGATAAAAAGCCTTTTGTTTCGACCACCAAACCTTTCAGGGGAGGAGTTGCAACCGTTTGGCAGCATTTTTGAGTCAATTGGAGAACTTCACATTTTTTCTGAAATTGTGACCCCGGGGCTTAGGGATTTTTTCAAAAAATCTTTTTCTGCCGGTTAAGTTGTCGAGGGCTGATTTCTTTTCCTGTGATAAAAAGCCTTCTGTTTCGACCACCAAACCTTTCAGGGGAGCATTTGAAACCTTTTGGCAGCATTTTTGAGTGAATTGCCGAAAGTGAGATTTTTGCTGAAATTGTGACCCCGGGGCTTAGGGATTTTTTCAAAAAATCTTTTTCTGCCGGTTAAGTTGTCGAGGGCTGATTTCTTTTCCAGTGATAAAAAGCCTTCTGTTTCAACCGCTAAACCTTTCAGGGGAGCATTTGAAACCTTTTGGCACCATTTTTGAGTGAATTGCCGAAAGTCAGATTTTTGCTGAAATTGTGACCCCGGGGCTTAGGGATTTTTTCAAAAAATCTTTTTCTGCCGGTTAAGTTGTCGAGGGCTGATTTCTTTTCCTGTGATAAAAAGCCTTCTGTTTCGACCACCAAACCTTTCAGGGGAGCATTTGAAACCTTTTGGCACCATTTTTGAATGAATTGCCGAAAGTCAGATTTTTTTCTGAAATTGTGACCCCAGGGCTTAGGGATTTTTTCAAAAAATCTTTTTCTGCCGGTTAAGTTGTCGAGGGCTGATTTCTTTTCCTGTGATAAAAAGCCTTCTGTTTCGACCACCAAACCTTTCAGGGGAGCATTTGAAACCTTTTGGCACCATTTTTGAGTGAATTGCCGAAAGTCAGATTTTTGCTGAAATTGTGACCCCGGGGCTTAGGGATTTTTTCAAAAAATCTTTTTCTGCCGGTTAAGTTGTCGAGGGCTGATTTCTTTTCCTGTAATAAAAAGCCTTCTGTTTCGACCACCAAACCTTTCAGGGGAGCAGTTGCAACCCTTTGGCAGCATTTTTGAGTCAATTGGAGAACTTCAGATTTTTGATGAAATTGTGACCCCGGGGCTTAGGGATTTTTTCAAAAAATCTTTTTCTGCCGGTTAAGTTGTCGAGGGCTGATTTCTTTTCCTGTGATAAAAAGCCTTCTGTTTCGACCACCAAACCTTTCAGGGGAGCATTTCAAACCTTTTGGCAGCATTTTTGAGTGAATTGCCGGAAGTCAGATTTTTTCTGAAATTGTGACCCCGGGGCTTAGGGATTTTTTCAAAAAATCTTTTTCTGCCGGTTAAGTTGTCGAGGGCTGATTTCTTTTCCAGTGATAAAAAGCCTTCTGTTTCAACCGCTAAACCTTTCAGGGGAGCATTTGAAACCTTTTGGCACCATTTTTGAGTGAATTGCCGAAAGTCAGATTTTTGCTGAAATTGTGACCCCGGGGCTTAGGGATTTTTTCAAAAAATCTTTTTCTGCCGGTTAAGTTGTCGAGGGCTGATTTCTTTTCCTGTGATAAAAAGCCTTCTGTTTCGACCACCAAACCTTTCAGGGGAGCATTTGAAAACTTTTGGCAGCATTTTTGAGTGAATTGCCGAAAGTTAGATTTTTGCTGAAATTGTGACCCCGGGGCTTAGGGATTTTTTCAAAAAATCTTTTTCTGCCGGTTAAGTTGTCGAGGGCTGATTTCTTTCCCTGTGATAAAAAGCCTTCTGTTTCGACCACCAAACCTTTCAGGGGAGCAGTTGCAACCTTTTGGCAGCATTTTTGAGTCAATTGCCGAAAGTCAGATTTTTGATGAAATTGTGACCCCGGGGCTTAGGGATTTTTTCAAAAAATCTTTTTCTGCCGGTTAAGTTGTCGAGGGCTGATTTCTTTTCCTGTGATAAAAAGCCTTCTGTTTCGATCACCAAATCTTTCAGGGGAGCATTTGAAACCTTTTGGCAGCATTTTTGAGTGAAGTGCAGAAAGTCAGATTTTTGCTGAAATTGTGACCCCGGGGCTTAGGGATTTTTTCAAAAAATCTTTTTCTGCCGGTTAAGTTGTCGAGGGCTGATTTCTTTTACTGTGATAAAAAGCCTTTTGTTTCGACCACCAAACCTTTCAGGGGAGGAGTTGCAACCGTTTGGCAGCATTTTTGAGTCAATTGGAGAACTTCACATTTTTTCTGAAATTGTGACCCCGGGGCTTAGGGATTTTTTCAAAAAATCTTTTTCTGCCGGTTAAGTTGTCGAGGGCTGATTTCTTTTCCTGTGATAAAAAGCCTTCTGTTTCGACCACCAAACCTTTCAGGGGAGCATTTGAAACCTTTTGGCAGCATTTTTGAGTGAATTGCCGAAAGTGAGATTTTTGCTGAAATTGTGACCCCGGGGCTTAGGGATTTTTTCAAAAAATCTTTTTCTGCCGGTAAGTTGTCGAGGGCTGATTTCTTTTCCAGTGATAAAAAGCCTTCTGTTTCAACCGCTAAACCTTTCAGGGGAGCATTTGAAACCTTTTGGCACCATTATTGAATGAATTGCCGAAAGTCAGATTTTTTTCTGAAATTGTGACCCCAGGGCTTAGGGATTTTTTCAAAAAATCTTTTTCTGCCGGTTAAGTTGTCGAGGGCTGATTTCTTTTCCTGTGATAAAAAGCCTTCTGTTTCGACCACCAAACCTTTCAGGGGAGCATTTGAAACCTTTTGGCACCATTTTTGAGTGAATTGCCGAAAGTCAGATTTTTGCTGAAATTGTGACCCCGGGGCTTAGGGATTTTTTCAAAAAATCTTTTTCTGCCGGTTAAGTTGTCGAGGGCTGATTTCTTTTCCTGTGATAAAAAGCCTTCTGTTTCGACCACCAAACCTTTCAGGGGAGCAGTTGCAACCCTTTGGCAGCATTTTTGAGTCAATTGGAGAACTTCAGATTTTTGATGAAATTGTGACCCCGGGGCTTAGGGATTTTTTCAAAAAATCTTTTTCTGCCGGTTAAGTTGTCGAGGGCTGATTTCTTTTCCTGTGATAAAAAGCCTTCTGTTTCGACCACCAAACCTTTCAGGGGAGCATTTCAAACCTTTTGGCAGCATTTTTGAGTGAATTGCCGAAAGTCAGATTTTTTCTGAAATTGTGACCCCGGGGCTTAGGGATTTTTTCAAAAAATCTTTTTCTGCCGGTTAAGTTGTCGAGGGCTGATTTCTTTTCCAGTGATAAAAAGCCTTCTGTTTCAACCGCTAAACCTTTCAGGGGAGCATTTGAAACCTTTTGGCACCATTTTTGAGTGAATTGCCGAAAGTCAGATTTTTGCTGAAATTGTGACCCCGGGGCTTAGGGATTTTTTCAAAAAATCTTTTTCTGCCGGTTAAGTTGTCGAGGGCTGATTTCTTTTCCTGTGATAAAAAGCCTTCTGTTTCGACCACCAAACCTTTCAGGGGAGCATTGGAAAACTTTTGGCAGCATTTTTGAGTGAATTGCCGAAAGCCAGATTTTTGATGAAATTGTGACCCCGGGGTTAGCGATTTTTTCAAAAAATCTTTTTCTGCCGGTTAAGTTGTCGAGGGCTGATTTCTTTTCCTGTGATAAAAAGCCTTCTGTTTCGACCACCAAACCTTTCAGGGGAGCAGTTGCAACCGTTTTGCAGCATTTTTGAGTCAATTGGAGAACTTCAGATTTTTGCTGAAATTGTGACCCCGGGGCTTAGGGATTTTTTCAAAAAATCTTTTTCTGCCGGTTAAGTTGTCGAGGGCTGATTTCTTTTCCTGTGATAAAAAGCCTTCTGTTTCGACCACCAAAACTTTCAGGGGAGCATTTGAAACCTTTTGGCAGCATTTTTGAGTGAATTGCCGAAAGTCAGATTTTTGCTGAAATTGTGACCCCGGGGCTTAGGGATTTTTTCAAAAAATCTTTTTCTGCCGGTTAAGTTGTCGAGGGCTGATTTCTATTCCTGTGATAAAAAGCCTTCTGTTTCGACCACCAAACCTTTCAGGGGAGCAGTTGCAACCGTTTGGCAGCATTTTTGAGTCAATTGGAGAACTTCACATTTTTTCTGAAATTGTGACCCCGGAGCTTAGGGATTTTTTCAAAAAATCTTTTTCTGCCGGTTAAGTTGTCGAGGGCTGATTTATTTTCCTGTGATAAAAAGCCTTCTGTTTCGACCACCAAACTTTCAGGGGAGCATTTGAAACCTTTTGGCACCATTTTTGAATGAATTGCCGAAAGTCAGATTTTTGCTGAAATTGTGACCCCGGGGCTTAGGGATTTTTTCAAATAATCTTTTTCTGCCGGTTAAGTTGTCGAGGGCTGATTTCTTTTCCTGTGATAAAAAGCCTTCTGTTTCGACCACCAAACCTTTCAGGGGAGCATTTGAAAACTTTTGGCAGCATTTTTGAGTGAATTGCCGAAAGCCAGATTTTTGATGAAATTGTGACCCCGGGGTTAGGGATTTTTTCAAAAAATCTCTTTCTCCCGGTTAAGTTGTCGAGGGCTGATTTCTTTTCCTGTGATAAAAAGCCTTCTGTTTCGACCACCAAACCTTTCAGGGGAGCAGTTGCAACCGTTTTGCAGCATTTTTGAGTCAATTGGAGAACTTCAGATTTTTGCTGAAATTGTGACCCCGGGGCTTAGGGATTTTTTCAAAAAATCTTTTTCTGCCGGTTAAGTTGTCGAGGGCTGATTTCTTTTCCTGTGATAAAAAGCCTTCTGTTTCGACCACCAAACCTTTCAGGGGAGCAGTTGCAACCCTTTGGCAGCATTTTTGAGTCAATTGGAGAACTTCAGATTTTTGATGAAATTGTGACCCCGGGGCTTAGGGATTTTTTCAAAAAATCTTTTTCTGCCGGTTAAGTTGTCGAGGGCTGATTTCTTTTCCTGTGATAAAAAGCCTTCTGTTTCGACCACCAAACCTTTCAAGGGAGCATTTCAAACCTTTTGGCAGCATTTTTGAGTGAATTGCCGGAAGTCAGATTTTTTCTGAAATTGTGACCCCGGGGCTTAGGGATTTTTTCAAAAAATCTTTTTCTGCCGGTTAAGTTGTCGAG
Organism: Podarcis tiliguerta; assembly: GCF_965153285.1. Taxonomy (NCBI): domain Eukaryota; kingdom Metazoa; phylum Chordata; class Lepidosauria; order Squamata; family Lacertidae; genus Podarcis; species Podarcis tiliguerta. Next base: position 19,706 of record NW_028148576.1, on the reverse strand, counting down.
GGCTGATTTCTTTTCCAGTGATAAAAAGCCTTCTGTTTCAACCGCTAAACCTTTCAGGGGAGCATTTGAAACCTTTTGGCACCATTTTTGAGTGAATTGCCGAAAGTCAGATTTTTGCTGAAATTGTGACCCCGGGGCTTAGGGATTTTTTCAAAAAATCTTTTTCTGCCGGTTAAGTTGTCGAGGGCTGATTTCTTTTCCTGTGATAAAAAGCCTTCTGTTTCGACCACCAAACCTTTCAGGGGAGCATTTGAAAACTTTTGGCAGCATTTTTGAGTGAATTGCCGAAAGTTAGATTTTTGCTGAAATTGTGACCCCGGGGCTTAGGGATTTTTTCAAAAAATCTTTTTCTGCCGGTTAAGTTGTCGAGGGCTGATTTCTTTTCCTGTGATAAAAAGCCTTCTGTTTCGACCACCAAACCTTTCAGGGGAGCAGTTGCAACCTTTTGGCAGCATTTTTGAGTCAATTGCCGAAAGTCAGATTTTTGATGAAATTGTGACCCCGGGGCTTAGGGATTTTTTCAAAAAATCTTTTTCTGCCGGTTAAGTTGTCGAGGGCTGATTTCTTTTCCTGTGATAAAAAGCCTTCTGTTTCGATCACCAAATCTTTCAGGGGAGCATTTGAAACCTTTTGGCAGCATTTTTGAGTGAAGTGCAGAAAGTCAGATTTTTGCTGAAATTGTGACCCCGGGGCTTAGGGATTTTTTCAACAAATCTTTTTCTGCCGGTTAAGTTGTCGAGGGCTGATTTCTTTTCCTGTGATAAAAAGCCTTCTGTTTCGACCACCAAACCTTTCAGGGGAGCATTTGAAAACTTTTGGCAGCATTTTTGAGTGAATTGCCGAAAGTTAGATTTTTGCTGAAATTGTGACCCCGGGGCTTAGGGATTTTTTCAAAAAATCTTTTTCTGCCGGTTAAGTTGTCGAGGGCTGATTTCTTTTCCTGTGATAAAAAGCCTTCTGTTTCGACCACCAAACCTTTCAGGGGAGCAGTTGCAACCTTTTGGCAGCATTTTTGAGTCAATTGCCGAAAGTCAGATTTTTGATGAAATTGTGACCCCGGGGCTTAGGGATTTTTTCAAAAAATCTTTTTCTGCCGGTTAAGTTGTCGAGGGCTGATTTCTTTTCCTGTGATAAAAAGCCTTCTGTTTCGACCACCAAATCTTTCAGAGGAGCATTTGAAACCTTTTGGCAGCATTTTTGAGTGAAGTGCCGAAAGTCAGATTTTTGCTGAAATTGTGACCCCGGGGCTTAGGGATTTTTTCAAAAAATCTTTTTCTGCCGGTTAAGTTGTCGAGGGCTGATTTCTTTTACTGTGATAAAAAGCCTTTTGTTTCGACCACCAAACCTTTCAGGGGAGGAGTTGCAACCGTTTGGCAGCATTTTTGAGTCAATTGGAGAACTTCACATTTTTTCTGAAATTGTGACCCCGGGGCTTAGGGATTTTTTCAAAAAATCTTTTTCTGCCGGTTAAGTTGTCGAGGGCTGATTTCTTTTCCTGTGATAAAAAGCCTTCTGTTTCGACCACCAAACCTTTCAGGGGAGCATTTGAAACCTTTTGGCAGCATTTTTGAGTGAATTGCCGAAAGTGAGATTTTTGCTGAAATTGTGACCCCGGGGCTTAGGGATTTTTTCAAAAAATCTTTTTCTGCCGGTTAAGTTGTCGAGGGCTGATTTCTTTTCCAGTGATAAAAAGCCTTCTGTTTCAACCGCTAAACCTTTCAGGGGAGCATTTGAAACCTTTTGGCACCATTTTTGAGTGAATTGCCGAAAGTCAGATTTTTGCTGAAATTGTGACCCCGGGGCTTAGGGATTTTTTCAAAAAATCTTTTTCTGCCGGTTAAGTTGTCGAGGGCTGATTTCTTTTCCTGTGATAAAAAGCCTTCTGTTTCGACCACCAAACCTTTCAGGGGAGCATTTGAAACCTTTTGGCACCATTTTTGAATGAATTGCCGAAAGTCAGATTTTTTTCTGAAATTGTGACCCCAGGACTTAGCGATTTTTTCAAAAAATCTTTTTCTGCCGGTTAAGTTGTCGAGGGCTGATTTCTTTTCCTGTGATAAAAAGCCTTCTGTTTCGACCACCAAACCTTTCAGGGGAGCATTTGAAACCTTTTGGCACCATTTTTGAGTGAATTGCCGAAAGTCAGATTTTTGCTGAAATTGTGACCCCGGGGCTTAGGGATTTTTTCAAAAAATCTTTTTCTGCCGGTTAAGTTGTCGAGGGCTGATTTCTTTTCCTGTAATAAAAAGCCTTCTGTTTCGACCACCAAACCTTTCAGGGGAGCAGTTGCAACCCTTTGGCAGCATTTTTGAGTCAATTGGAGAACTTCAGATTTTTGATGAAATTGTGACCCCGGGGCTTAGGGATTTTTTCAAAAAATCTTTTTCTGCCGGTTAAGTTGTCGAGGGCTGATTTCTTTTCCTGTGATAAAAAGCCTTCTGTTTCGACCACCAAACCTTTCAGGGGAGCATTTCAAACCTTTTGGCAGCATTTTTGAGTGAATTGCCGGAAGTCAGATTTTTTCTGAAATTGTGACCCCGGGGCTTAGGGATTTTTTCAAAAAATCTTTTTCTGCCGGTTAAGTTGTCGAGGGCTGATTTCTTTTCCAGTGATAAAAAGCCTTCTGTTTCAACCGCTAAACCTTTCAGGGGAGCATTTGAAACCTTTTGGCACCATTTTTGAGTGAATTGCCGAAAGTCAGATTTTTGCTGAAATTGTGACCCCGGGGCTTAGGGATTTTTTCAAAAAATCTTTTTCTGCCGGTTAAGTTGTCGAGGGCTGATTTCTTTTCCTGTGATAAAAAGCCTTCTGTTTCGACCACCAAACCTTTCAGGGGAGCATTTGAAAACTTTTGGCAGCATTTTTGAGTGAATTGCCGAAAGTTAGATTTTTGCTGAAATTGTGACCCCGGGGCTTAGGGATTTTTTCAAAAAATCTTTTTCTGCCGGTTAAGTTGTCGAGGGCTGATTTCTTTCCCTGTGATAAAAAGCCTTCTGTTTCGACCACCAAACCTTTCAGGGGAGCAGTTGCAACCTTTTGGCAGCATTTTTGAGTCAATTGCCGAAAGTCAGATTTTTGATGAAATTGTGACCCCGGGGCTTAGGGATTTTTTCAAAAAATCTTTTTCTGCCGGTTAAGTTGTCGAGGGCTGATTTCTTTTCCTGTGATAAAAAGCCTTCTGTTTCGATCACCAAATCTTTCAGGGGAGCATTTGAAACCTTTTGGCAGCATTTTTGAGTGAAGTGCAGAAAGTCAGATTTTTGCTGAAATTGTGACCCCGGGGCTTAGGGATTTTTTCAAAAAATCTTTTTCTGCCGGTTAAGTTGTCGAGGGCTGATTTCTTTTACTGTGATAAAAAGCCTTTTGTTTCGACCACCAAACCTTTCAGGGGAGGAGTTGCAACCGTTTGGCAGCATTTTTGAGTCAATTGGAGAACTTCACATTTTTTCTGAAATTGTGACCCCGGGGCTTAGGGATTTTTTCAAAAAATCTTTTTCTGCCGGTTAAGTTGTCGAGGGCTGATTTCTTTTCCTGTGATAAAAAGCCTTCTGTTTCGACCACCAAACCTTTCAGGGGAGCATTTGAAACCTTTTGGCAGCATTTTTGAGTGAATTGCCGAAAGTGAGATTTTTGCTGAAATTGTGACCCCGGGGCTTAGGGATTTTTTCAAAAAATCTTTTTCTGCCGGTTAAGTTGTCGAGGGCTGATTTCTTTTCCAGTGATAAAAAGCCTTCTGTTTCAACCGCTAAACCTTTCAGGGGAGCATTTGAAACCTTTTGGCACCATTATTGAATGAATTGCCGAAAGTCAGATTTTTTTCTGAAATTGTGACCCCAGGGCTTAGGGATTTTTTCAAAAAATCTTTTTCTGCCGGTTAAGTTGTCGAGGGCTGATTTCTTTTCCTGTGATAAAAAGCCTTCTGTTTCGACCACCAAACCTTTCAGGGGAGCATTTGAAACCTTTTGGCCCCATTTTTGAGTGAATTGCCGAAAGTCAGATTTTTGCTGAAATTGTGACCCCGGGGCTTAGGGATTTTTTCAAAAAATCTTTTTCTGCCGGTTAAGTTGTCGAGGGCTGATTTCTTTTCCTGTGATAAAAAGCCTTCTGTTTCGACCACCAAACCTTTCAGGGGAGCAGTTGCAACCCTTTGGCAGCATTTTTGAGTCAATTGGAGAACTTCAGATTTTTGATGAAATTGTGACCCCGGGGCTTAGGGATTTTTTCAAAAAATCTTTTTCTGCCGGTTAAGTTGTCGAGGGCTGATTTCTTTTCCTGTGATAAAAAGCCTTCTGTTTCGACCACCAAACCTTTCAGGGGAGCATTTCAAACCTTTTGGGGCAGCATTTTTGAGTGAATTGCCGAAAGTCAGATTTTTTCTGAAATTGTGACCCCGGGGCTTAGGGATTTTTTCAAAAAATCTTTTTCTGCCGGTTAAGTTGTCGAGGGCTGATTTCTTTTCCAGTGATAAAAAGCCTTCTGTTTCAACCGCTAAACCTTTCAGGGGAGCATTTGAAACCTTTTGGCACCATTTTTGAGTGAATTGCCGAAAGTCAGATTTTGCTGAAATTGTGACCCCGGGCTTAGGGATTTTTTCAAAAAATCTTTTTCTGCCGGTTAAGTTGTCGAGGGCTGATTTCTTTTCCTGTGATAAAAAGCCTTCTGTTTCGACCACCAAACCTTTCAGGGGAGCATTGGAAAACTTTTGGCAGCATTTTTGAGTGAATTGCCGAAAGCCAGATTTTTGATGAAATTGTGACCCCGGGGTTAGCGATTTTTTCAAAAAATCTTTTTCTGCCGGTTAAGTTGTCGAGGGCTGATTTCTTTTCCTGTGATAAAAAGCTTCTGTTTCGACGACCAAACCTTTCAGGGGAGCAGTTGCAACCGTTTTGCAGCATTTTTGAGTCAATTGGAGAACTTCAGATTTTTGCTGAAATTGTGACCCCGGGGCTTAGGGATTTTTTCAAAAAATCTTTTTCTGCCGGTTAAGTTGTCGAGGGCTGATTTCTTTTCCCTGTGATAAAAAGCCTTCTGTTTCGACCACCAAAACTTTCAGGGGAGCATTTGAAACCTTTTGGCAGCATTTTTGAGTGAATTGCCGAAAGTCAGATTTTTGCTGAAATTGTGACCCCGGGGCTTAGGGATTTTTTCAAAAAATCTTTTTCTGCCGGTTAAGTTGTCGAGGGCTGATTTCTATTCCTGTGATAAAAAGCCTTCTGTTTCGACCACCAAACCTTTCAGGGGAGCAGTTGCAACCGTTTGGCAGCATTTTTGAGTCAATTGGAGAACTTCACATTTTTTCTGAAATTGTGACCCCGGAGCTTAGGGATTTTTTCAAAAAATCTTTTTCTGCCGGTTAAGTTGTCGAGGGCTGATTTCTTTTCCAGTGATAAAAAGCCTTCTGTTTCAACCGCTAAACCTTTCAGGGGAGCATTTGAAACCTTTTGGCACCATTTTTGAGTGAATTGCCGAAAGTCAGATTTTTGCTGAAATTGTGACCCCGGGGCTTAGGGATTTTTTCAAAAAATCTTTTTCTGCCGGTTAAGTTGTCGAGGGCTGATTTCTTTTCCTGTGATAAAAAGCCTTCTGTTTCGACCACCAAACCTTTCAGGGGAGCATTTGAAAACTTTTGGCAGCATTTTTGAGTGAATTGCCGAAAGTTAGATTTTTGCTGAAATTGTGACCCCGGGGCTTAGGGATTTTTTCAAAAAATCTTTTTCTGCCGGTTAAGTTGTCGAGGGCTGATTTCTTTCCCTGTGATAAAAAGCCTTCTGTTTCGACCACCAAACCTTTCAGGGGAGCAGTTGCAACCTTTTGGCAGCATTTTTGAGTCAATTGCCGAAAGTCAGATTTTTGATGAAATTGTGACCCCGGGGCTTAGGGATTTTTTCAAAAAATCTTTTTCTGCCGGTTAAGTTGTCGAGGGCTGATTTCTTTTCCTGTGATAAAAAGCCTTCTGTTTCGATCACCAAATCTTTCAGGGGAGCATTTGAAACCTTTTGGCAGCATTTTTGAGTGAAGTGCAGAAAGTCAGATTTTTGCTGAAATTGTGACCCCGGGGCTTAGGGATTTTTTCAAAAAATCTTTTTCTGCCGGTTAAGTTGTCGAGGGCTGATTTCTTTTACTGTGATAAAAAGCCTTTTGTTTCGACCACCAAACCTTTCAGGGGAGGAGTTGCAACCGTTTGGCAGCATTTTTGAGTCAATTGGAGAACTTCACATTTTTTCTGAAATTGTGACCCCGGGGCTTAGGGATTTTTTCAAAAAATCTTTTTCTGCCGGTTAAGTTGTCGAGGGCTGATTTCTTTTCCTGTGATAAAAAGCCTTCTGTTTCGACCACCAAACCTTTCAGGGGAGCATTTGAAACCTTTTGGCAGCATTTTTGAGTGAATTGCCGAAAGTGAGATTTTTGCTGAAATTGTGACCCCGGGGCTTAGGGATTTTTTCAAAAAATCTTTTTCTGCCGGTTAAGTTGTCGAGGGCTGATTTCTTTTCCAGTGATAAAAAGCCTTCTGTTTCAACCGCTAAACCTTTCAGGGGAGCATTTGAAACCTTTTGGCACCATTATTGAATGAATTGCCGAAAGTCAGATTTTTTTCTGAAATTGTGACCCCAGGGCTTAGGGATTTTTTCAAAAAATCTTTTTCTGCCGGTTAAGTTGTCGAGGGCTGATTTCTTTTCCTGTGATAAAAAGCCTTCTGTTTCGACCACCAAACCTTTCAGGGGAGCATTTGAAACCTTTTGGCCCCATTTTTGAGTGAATTGCCGAAAGTCAGATTTTTGCTGAAATTGTGACCCCGGGGCTTAGGGATTTTTTCAAAAAATCTTTTTCTGCCGGTTAAGTTGTCGAGGGCTGATTTCTTTTCCTGTGATAAAAAGCCTTCTGTTTCGACCACCAAACCTTTCAGGGGAGCAGTTGCAACCCTTTGGCAGCATTTTTGAGTCAATTGGAGAACTTCAGATTTTTGATGAAATTGTGACCCCGGGGCTTAGGGATTTTTTCAAAAAATCTTTTTCTGCCGGTTAAGTTGTCGAGGGCTGATTTCTTTTCCTGTGATAAAAAGCCTTCTGTTTCGACCACCAAACCTTTCAGGGGAGCATTTCAAACCTTTTGGCAGCATTTTTGAGTGAATTGCCGAAAGTCAGATTTTTTCTGAAATTGTGACCCCGGGGCTTAGGGATTTTTTCAAAAAATCTTTTTCTGCCGGTTAAGTTGTCGAGGGCTGATTTCTTTTCCAGTGATAAAAAGCCTTCTGTTTCAACCGCTAAACCTTTCAGGGGAGCATTTGAAACCTTTTGGCACCATTTTTGAGTGAATTGCCGAAAGTCAGATTTTTGCTGAAATTGTGACCCCGGGGCTTAGGGATTTTTTCAAAAAATCTTTTTCTGCCGGTTAAGTTGTCGAGGGCTGATTTCTTTTCCTGTGATAAAAAGCCTTCTGTTTCGACCACCAAACCTTTCAGGGGAGCATTGGAAAACTTTTGGCAGCATTTTTGAGTGAATTGCCGAAAGCCAGATTTTTGATGAAATTGTGACCCCGGGGTTAGCGATTTTTTCAAAAAATCTTTTTCTGCCGGTTAAGTTGTCGAGGGCTGATTTCTTTTCCTGTGATAAAAAGCCTTCTGTTTCGACCACCAAACCTTTCAGGGGAGCAGTTGCAACCGTTTTGCAGCATTTTTGAGTCAATTGGAGAACTTCAGATTTTTGCTGAAATTGTGACCCCGGGGCTTAGGGATTTTTTCAAAAAATCTTTTTCTGCCGGTTAAGTTGTCGAGGGCTGATTTCTTTTCCTGTGATAAAAAGCCTTCTGTTTCGACCACCAAAACTTTCAGGGGAGCATTTGAAACCTTTTGGCAGCATTTTTGAGTGAATTGCCGAAAGTCAGATTTTTGCTGAAATTGTGACCCCGGGGCTTAGGGATTTTTTCAAAAAATCTTTTTCTGCCGGTTAAGTTGTCGAGGGCTGATTTCTATTCCTGTGATAAAAAGCCTTCTGTTTCGACCACCAAACCTTTCAGGGGAGCAGTTGCAACCGTTTGGCAGCATTTTTGAGTCAATTGGAGAACTTCACATTTTTTCTGAAATTGTGACCCCGGAGCTTAGGGATTTTTTCAAAAAATCTTTTTCTGCCGGTTAAGTTGTCGAGGGCTGATTTATTTTCCTGTGATAAAAAGCCTTCTGTTTCGACCACCAAACTTTCAGGGGAGCATTTGAAACCTTTTGGCACCATTTTTGAATGAATTGCCGAAAGTCAGATTTTTGCTGAAATTGTGACCCCGGGGCTTAGGGATTTTTTCAAATAATCTTTTTCTGCCGGTTAAGTTGTCGAGGGCTGATTTCTTTTCCTGTGATAAAAAGCCTTCTGTTTCGACCACCAAACCTTTCAGGGGAGCATTTGAAAACTTTTGGCAGCATTTTTGAGTGAATTGCCGAAAGCCAGATTTTTGATGAAATTGTGACCCCGGGGTTAGGGATTTTTTCAAAAAATCTCTTTCTCCCGGTTAAGTTGTCGAGGGCTGATTTCTTTTCCTGTGATAAAAAGCCTTCTGTTTCGACCACCAAACCTTTCAGGGGAGCAGTTGCAACCGTTTTGCAGCATTTTTGAGTCAATTGGAGAACTTCAGATTTTTGCTGAAATTGTGACCCCGGGGCTTAGGGATTTTTTCAAAAAATCTTTTTCTGCCGGTTAAGTTGTCGAGGGCTGATTTCTTTTCCTGTGATAAAAAGCCTTCTGTTTCGACCACCAAACCTTTCAGGGGAGCAGTTGCAACCCTTTGGCAGCATTTTTGAGTCAATTGGAGAACTTCAGATTTTTGATGAAATTGTGACCCCGGGGCTTAGGGATTTTTTCAAAAAATCTTTTTCTGCCGGTTAAGTTGTCGAGGGCTGATTTCTTTTCCTGTGATAAAAAGCCTTCTGTTTCGACCACCAAACCTTTCAAGGGAGCATTTCAAACCTTTTGGCAGCATTTTTGAGTGAATTGCCGGAAGTCAGATTTTTTCTGAAATTGTGACCCCGGGGCTTAGGGATTTTTTCAAAAAATCTTTTTCTGCCGGTTAAGTTGTCGAGGGCTGATTTCTTTTCCAGTGATAAAAAGCCTTCTGTTTCAACCGCTAAACCTTTCAGGGGAGCATTTGAAACCTTTTGGCACCATTTTTGAGTGAATTGCCGAAAGTCAGATTTTTGCTGAAATTGTGACCCCGGGGCTTAGGGATTTTTTCAAAAAATCTTTTTCTGCCGGTTAAGTTGTCGAGGGCTGATTTCTTTTCCTGTGATAAAAAGCCTTCTGTTTCGACCACCAAACCTTTCAGGGGAGCATTTGAAAACTTTTGGCAGCATTTTTGAGTGAATTGCCGAAAGTTAGATTTTTGCTGAAATTGTGACCCCGGGGCTTAGGGATTTTTTCAAAAAATCTTTTTCTGCCGGTTAAGTTGTCGAGGGCTGATTTCTTTTCCTGTGATAAAAAGCCTTCTGTTTCGACCACCAAACCTTTCAGGGGAGCAGTTGCAACCTTTTGGCAGCATTTTTGAGTCAATTGCCGAAAGTCAGATTTTTGATGAAATTGTGACCCCGGGGCTTAGGGATTTTTTCAAAAAATCTTTTTCTGCCGGTTAAGTTGTCGAGGGCTGATTTCTTTTCCTGTGATAAAAAGCCTTCTGTTTCGATCACCAAATCTTTCAGGGGAGCATTTGAAACCTTTTGGCAGCATTTTTGAGTGAAGTGCAGAAAGTCAGATTTTTGCTGAAATTGTGACCCCGGGGCTTAGGGATTTTTTCAAAAAATCTTTTTCTGCCGGTTAAGTTGTCGAGGGCTGATTTCTTTTACTGTGATAAAAAGCCTTTTGTTTCGACCACCAAACCTTTCAGGGGAGGAGTTGCAACCGTTTGGCAGCATTTTTGAGTCAATTGGAGAACTTCACATTTTTTCTGAAATTGTGACCCCGGGGCTTAGGGATTTTTTCAAAAAATCTTTTTCTGCCGGTTAAGTTGTCGAGGGCTGATTTCTTTTCCTGTGATAAAAAGCCTTCTGTTTCGACCACCAAACCTTTCAGGGGAGCATTTGAAACCTTTTGGCACCATTTTTGAGTGAATTGCCGAAAGTGAGATTTTTGCTGAAATTGTGACCCCGGGGCTTAGGGATTTTTTCAAAAAATCTTTTTCTGCCGGTTAAGTTGTCGAGGGCTGATTTCTTTTCCAGTGATAAAAAGCCTTCTGTTTCAACCGCTAAACCTTTCAGGGGAGCATTTGAAACCTTTTGGCACCATTATTGAATGAATTGCCGAAAGTCAGATTTTTTTCTGAAATTGTGACCCCAGGGCTTAGGGATTTTTTCAAAAAATCTTTTTCTGCCGGTTAAGTTGTCGAGGGCTGATTTCTTTTCCTGTGATAAAAAGCCTTCTGTTTCGACCACCAAACCTTTCAGGGGAGCATTTGAAACCTTTTGGCACCATTTTTGAGTGAATTGCCGAAAGTCAGATTTTTGCTGAAATTGTGACCCCGGGGCTTAGGGATTTTTTCAAAAAATCTTTTTCTGCCGGTTAAGTTGTCGAGGGCTGATTTCTTTTCCTGTGATAAAAAGCCTTCTGTTTCGACCACCAAACCTTTCAGGGGAGCAGTTGCAACCCTTTGGCAGCATTTTTGAGTCAATTGGAGAACTTCAGATTTTTGATGAAATTGTGACCCCGGGGCTTAGGGATTTTTTCAAAAAATCTTTTTCTGCCGGTTAAGTTGTCGAGGGCTGATTTCTTTTCCTGTGATAAAAAGCCTTCTGTTTCGACCACCAAACCTTTCAGGGGAGCATTTCAAACCTTTTGGCAGCATTTTTGAGTGAATTGCCGAAAGTCAGATTTTTTCTGAAATTGTGACCCCGGGGCTTAGGGATTTTTTCAAAAAATCTTTTTCTGCCGGTTAAGTTGTCGAGGGCTGATTTCTTTTCCAGTGATAAAAAGCCTTCTGTTTCAACCGCTAAACCTTTCAGGGGAGCATTTGAAACCTTTTGGCACCATTTTTGAGTGAATTGCCGAAAGTCAGATTTTTGCTGAAATTGTGACCCCGGGGCTTAGGGATTTTTTCAAAAAATCTTTTTCTGCCGGTTAAGTTGTCGAGGGCTGATTTCTTTTCCTGTGATAAAAAGCCTTCTGTTTCGACCACCAAACCTTTCAGGGGAGCATTGGAAAACTTTTGGCAGCATTTTTGAGTGAATTGCCGAAAGCCAGATTTTTGATGAAATTGTGACCCCGGGGTTAGCGATTTTTTCAAAAAATCTTTTTCTGCCGGTTAAGTTGTCGAGGGCTGATTTCTTTTCCTGTGATAAAAAGCCTTCTGTTTCGACCACCAAACCTTTCAGGGGAGCAGTTGCAACCGTTTTGCAGCATTTTTGAGTCAATTGGAGAACTTCAGATTTTTGCTGAAATTGTGACCCCGGGGCTTAGGGATTTTTTCAAAAAATCTTTTTCTGCCGGTTAAGTTGTCGAGGGCTGATTTCTTTTCCTGTGATAAAAAGCCTTCTGTTTCGACCACCAAAACTTTCAGGGGAGCATTTGAAACCTTTTGGCAGCATTTTTGAGTGAATTGCCGAAAGTCAGATTTTTGCTGAAATTGTGACCCCGGGGCTTAGGGATTTTTTCAAAAAATCTTTTTCTGCCGGTTAAGTTGTCGAGGGCTGATTTCTATTCCTGTGATAAAAAGCCTTCTGTTTCGACCACCAAACCTTTCAGGGGAGCAGTTGCAACCGTTTGGCAGCATTTTTGAGTCAATTGGAGAACTTCACATTTTTTCTGAAATTGTGACCCCGGAGCTTAGGGATTTTTTCAAAAAATCTTTTTCTGCCGGTTAAGTTGTCGAGGGCTGATTTCTTTTCCTGTGATAAAAAGCCTTCTGTTTCGACCACCAAAACTTCAGGGGAGCAGTTGCAACCGTTTGGCAGAATTTTTGAGTCAATTGGAGAACTTCACATTTTTTATGAAATTGTGACCCCGGGGCTTAGGGATTTTTTCAAAAAATCTTTTTCTGCCGGTTAAGTTGTCGAGGGCTGATTTCTTTTCCTGTGATAAAAAGCCTTCTGTTTCAACCGCTAAACCTTTCAGGGGAGCATTTGAAACCTTTTGGCACCATTTTTGAGTGAATTGCCGAAAGTCAGATTTTTGCTGAAATTGTGACCCCGGGGCTTAGGGATTTTTTCAAAAAATCTTTTTCTGCCGGTTAAGTTGTCGAGGGCTGATTTCTTTTCCTGTGATAAAAAGCCTTCTGTTTCGACCACCAAACCTTTCAGGGGAGGAGTTGCAACCGTTTGGCAGCATTTTTGAGTCAAATGGAGAACTTCACATTTTTTATGAAATTGTGACCCCGGGGCTTAGGGATTTTTTCAAAAAATCTTTTTCTGCCGGTTAAGTTGTCGAGGGCTGATTTCTTTTCCTGTGATAAAAAGCCTTCTGTTTCAACCGCTAAACCTTTCAGGGGAGCATTTGAAACCTTTTGGCACCATTTTTGAGTGAATTGCCGAAAGTCAGATTTTTGCTGAAATTGTGACCCCGGGGCTTAGGGATTTTTTCAAAAAATCTTTTTCTGCCGGTTAAGTTGTCGAGGGCTGATTTCTTTTCCTGTGATAAAAAGCCTTCTGTTTCGACCACCAAACCTTTCAGGGGAGCAGTTGCAACCGTTTGGCAGCATTTTTGAGTCAATTGGAGAACTTCAGATTTTTTATGAAATTGTGACCCCGGGGCTTAGGGATTTTTTCAAAAAATCTTTTTCTGCCGGTTAAGTTGTCGAGGGCTGATTTCTTTTCCTGTGATAAAAAGCCTTCTGTTTCAACCACCAAACCTTTCAGGGGAGCATTTGAAACCTTTTGGCACCATTTTTGAATGAATTGCCGAAAGTCAGATTTTTGCTGAAATTGTGACCCCGGGGCTTAGGGATTTTTTCAAAAAATCTTTTTCTGCCGGTTAAGTTGTCGAGGGCTGATTTCTTTTCCAGTGATAAAAGGCCTTCTGTTTCATCCGCTAAACCTTTCAGGGGATCATTTGAAACCTTTTGGCACCATTTTTGAATGAATTGCCGAAAGTCGGATTTTTGCTGAAATTGTGACCCCGGGGCTTAGGGATTTTTTCAAAAAATCTTTTTCTGCCGGTTAAGTTGTCGAGGGCTGATTTCTTTTCCTGTGATAAAAAGCCTTCTGTTTCGACCACCAAAGCTTTCAGGGGAGCAGTTGCAACCGTTTGGCAGCATTTTTGAGTCAATTGGAGAACTTCACATTTTTCTGAAATTGTGACCCCGGGGCTTAGGGATTTTTTCAAAAAATCTTTTTCTGCCGGTTAAGTTGTCGAGGGCTGATTTCTTTTCCTGTGATAAAAAGCCTTCTGTTTCGACCACCAAACCTTTCAGGGGAGCATTTGAAACCTTTTGGCACCATTTTTGAATGAATTGCCGAAAGTCAGATTTTTGCTGAAATTGTGACCCCGGGGCTTAGGGATTTTTTCAAAAAATGTTTTTCTGCCGGTTAAGTTGTCGAGGGCTGATTTCTCTTCCTGTAATAAAAAGCCTTCTGTTTCGACCACCAAACCTTTCAGGGGAGCAGTTGCAACCGTTTGGCAGCTTTTTTGAGTCAATTGGAGAACTTCACATTTTTTCAGAAATTGTGACCCCGGGGCTTAGGGATTTTTTCAAAAAATCTTTTTCTGCCGGTTAAGTTGTCGAGGGCTGATTTCTTTTCCTGTGATAAAAAGCCTTCTGTTTCAACCGCTAAACCTTTCAGGGGAGCATTTGAAACCTTTTGGAACCATTTTTGAGTGAATTGCCGAAAGTCAGATTTTTGCTGAAATTGTGACCCCGGGGCTTAGGGACTTTTTCAAAAAATCTTTTTCTGCCGGTTAAGTTGTCGAGGGCTGATTTCTTTTCCTGTGATAAAAAGCCTTCTGTTTCGACCACCAAACCTTTCAGGGGAGCAGTTGCAACCGTTTGGCAGCATTTTTTAGTCAATTGGAGAACTTCAGATTTTTGATGAAATTGTGACCCCGGGGCTTAGGGATTTTTTGAAAAAATCTTTTTCTGCCGGTTAAGTTGTCGAGGGCTGATTTCTTTTCCTGTGATAAAAAGCCTTCTGTTTCAACCACCAAACCTTTCAGGGGAGCATTTGAAACCTTTTGGCACCATTTTTGAATGAATTGCCGAAAGTCAGATTTTTGCTGAAATTGTGACCCCGGGGCTTAGGGATTTTTTCAAAAAATCTTTTTCTGCCGGTTAAGTTGTCGAGGGCTGATTTCTTTTCCTGTGATAAAAAGCCTTCTGTTTCATCCGCTAAACCTTTCAGGGGATCATTTGAAACCTTTTGGCACCATTTATGAGTGAATTGCCGAAAGTCAGATTTTTGCTGAAATTGTGACCCCGGGGTTAGGGATTTTTTCAAAAAATCTTTTTCTGCCGGTTAAGTTGTCGAGGGCTGATTTCTTTTCCTGTGATAAAAAGCCTTCTGTTTCGACCACCAAACCTTTCAGGGGAGGAGTTGCAACCGTTTGGCAGCATTTTTGAGTCAATTGGAGAACTTCACATTTTTTATGAAATTGTGACCCCGGGGCTTAGGGATTTTTTCAAAAAATCTTTTTCTGCCGGTTAAGTTGTCGAGGGCTGATTTCTTTTCCTGTGATAAAAAGCCTTCTGTTTCGACCACCAAAACTTCAGGGGAGCAGTTGCAACCGTTTGGCAGTATTTTTGAGTCAATTGGAGAACTTCAGATTTTTGATGAAATTGTGACCCCGGGGCTTAGGGATTTTTTCAAAAAATCTTTTTCTGCCGGTTAAGTTGTCGAGGGCTGATTTCTTTTCCTGTGATAAAAAGCCTTCTGTTTCGACCACCAAAACTTTCAGGGGAGCAGTTGCAACCGTTTGGCAGCATTTTTGAGTCAATTGGAGAACTTCAGATTTTTGATGAAATTGTGACCCCGGGGCTTAGGGATTTTTTCAAAAAATCTTTTTCTGCCGGTTAAGTTGTCGAGGGCTGATTTCTTTTCCTGTGATGAAAAGCCTTCTGTTTCAACCACCAAACCTTTCAGGGGAGCATTTGGAACCTTTTGGCACCATTTTTGAATGAATTGCCGAAAGTCAGATTTTTGCTGAAATTGTGACCCCGGGGCTTAGGGATTTTTTCAAAAAATCTTTTTCTGCCGGTTAAGTTGTCGAGGGCTGATTTCTTTTCCAGTGATAAAAGGCCTTCTGTTTCATCCGCTAAACCTTTCAGGGGATCATTTGAAACCTTTTGGCACCATTTTTGAGTGAATTGCAGAAAGTCAGATTTTTGCTGAAATTGTGACCCCGGGGCTTAGGGATTTTTTCAAAAAATCTTTTTCTGCCGTTTAAGTTGTCGAGGGCTGATTTCTTTTCCTGTGATAAAAAGCCTTCTGTTTCGACCACCAAACCTTTCAGGGGAGCAGTTGCAACCGTTTGGCAGCATTTTTGAGTCAATTGGAGAACTTCAGATTTTTGATGAAATTGTGACCCCGGGGCTTAGGGATTTTTTCAAAAAATCTTTTTCTGCCGGTTAAGTTGTCGAGGGCTGATTTCTTTTCCTGTGATAAAAAGCCTTCTGTTTCAACCACCAAACCTTTCAGGGGAGCATTTGAAACCTTTTGGCAGCATTTTAGAGTGAATTGCCGAAAGTCAGATTTTTGCTGAAATTGTGACCCCGGGGCTTAGGGATTTTTTCAAAAAATCTTTTTCTGCCGGTTAAGGTGTCGAGGGCTGATTTCTTTTCCTGTGATAAAAAGCCTTCTGTTTCGACCACCAAACCTTTCAGAGGAGCAGTTGAAACCGTTTGGCAGCATTTTTGAGTTAATTGGAGAACTTCAGATTTTTGATGAAATTGTGACTCCGGGGCTTTGGGATTTTTTCAAAAAACCTTTTTCTGCCGGTTAAGTTGTCGAGGGCTGATTTCTTTTCCAGTGATAAAAAGTCTTCTGTTTCGACCGCGAAACCTTTGAGGGGAGCAGTTGCAACCGTTTGGCAGCATTTTTGAGTCAATTGGAGAAGTTCAGATTTTTTATGAAATTGTGACCCCGGGGCTTAGGGATTTTTTCCAAAAATCTTTTTCTGCCGGTTAAGTTGTCGAGGGCTGATTTCTTTTCCTGTGATAAAAAGCCTTCTGTTTCGACCACCAAACCTTTCAGGGGAGCATTTGAAACCTTTTGGCACCATTTTTAAGTGAATTGCCGAAAGTCAGATTTTTGCTGAAATTGTGACCCCGGGGCTTAGGGATTTTTTCAAAAAATCTTTTTCTGCCGGTTAAGATGTCGAGGGCTGATTTCTTTTCCTGTGATAAAAAGCCTTCTGTTTCGACCACCAAACCTTTCAGAGGAGCAGTTGAAACCGTTTGGCAGCATCTTTGAGTCAATTGGAGAACTTCAGATTTTTGATGAAATTGTGACTCCGGGGCTTTGGGATTTTTTCAAAAAATCTTTTTCTGCCGGTTAAGTTGTCGAGGGCTGATTTCTTTTCCTGTGATAAAAAGCCTTCTGTTTCGACCACCAAACCTTTCAGGGGAGCATTTGAAACCTTTTGGCACCATTTTTGAGTGAATTGCCGAAAGTCAGATTTTTGCTGAAATTGTGACCCCGGGGCTTAGGGATTTTTTCAAAAAATCTTTTTCTGCCGGTTAAGTTGTCGAGGGCTGATTTCTTTTCCTGTGATAAAAAGCCTTCTGTTTCGACCACCAAACCTTTCGGGGGAGCATTTCAAACCTTTTGGCAGCGTTTTTGAGTGAATTGCCGAAAGTCAGATTTTTGCTGAAATTGTGACCCCGGGGCTTAGGGATTTTTTCAAAAAATCTTTTTCTGCCGGTTAAGTTGTCGAGGGCTGATTTCTTTTCCTGTGATAAAAAGCCTTCTGTTTCGACCACCAAACGTTTCAGGGGAGCAGTTGCAACCGTTTGGCAGCACTTTTGAGTGAATTGCCGAAAGTCAGATTTTTGCTGAAATTGTGACCCCGGGGCTTAGGGATTTTTTCAAAAAATCTTTTTCTGCCGGTTAAGTTGTCGAGGGCTGATTTCTTTTCCTGTGATAAAAAGCCTTCTGTTTCGACCACCAAACCTTTCAGGGGAGCATTTGAAACCTTTTGGCAGCATTTTTGAGTGAATTGCCGAAAGTCAGATTTTTGCTGAAATTGTGACCCCGGGGCTTAGGGATTTTTTCAAAAAATCTTTTTCTGCCGGTTAAGGTGTCGAGGGCTGATTTCTTTTCCTGTGATAAAAAGCCTTCTGTTTCGACCACCAAACCTTTCGGGGGAGCATTTCAATCCTTTTGGCAGCATTTTTGAGTGAATTGCCGAAAGTCAGATTTTTGCTGAAATTGTGACCCCGGGGCTTAGGGATTTTTTCAAAAAATCTTTTTCTGCCGGTTAAGTTGTCGAGGGCTGATTTCTTTTCCTGTGATAAAAAGCCTTCTGTTTCGACCACCAAACGTTTCAGGGGAGCAGTTGCAACCGTTTGGCAGAATTTTTGAGTCAATTGGAGAACTTCACATTTTTTATGAAATTGTGACCCCGGGGCTTAGGGATTTTTTCAAAAAATCTTTTTCTGCCGGTTAAGTTGTCGAGGGCTGATTTCTTTTCCTGTGATAAAAAGCCTTCTGTTTCAACCGCTAAACCTTTCAGGGGAGCATTTGAAACCTTTTGGCACCATTTTTGAGTGAATTGCCGAAAGTCAGATTTTTGCTGAAATTGTGACCCCGGGGCTTAGGGATTTTTTCAAAAGATCTTTTTCTGCCGGTTAAGTTGTCGAGGGCTGATTTCTTTTCCTGTGATAAAAAGCCTTCTGTTTCGACCACCAAACCTTTCAGGGGAGCAGTTGCAACCGTTTGGCAGCATTTTTGAGTCAATTGGAGAACTTCAGATTTTTGATGAAATTGTGACCCCGGGGCTTAGGGATTTTTTCAAAAAATCTTTTTCTGCCGGTTAAGTTGTCGAGGGCTGATTTCTTTTCCTGTGATAAAAAGCCTTCGGTTTCGACCACCAAACCTTTCAGGGGAGCATTTGAAACCTTTTGGCACCATTTTTGAATGAATTGCCGAAAGTCAGATTTTTGCTGAAATTGTGACCCCGGGGCTTAGGAATTTTTTCAAAAAATCTTTTTCTGCCGGTTAAGTTGTCGAGGGCTGATTTCTTTTCCTGTGATAAAAAGCCTTCTGTTTCGACCACCAAACCTTTCAGGGGAGGAGTTGCAACCGTTTGGCAGCATTTTTGAGTCAAATGGAGAACTTCACATTTTTTATGAAATTGTGACCCCGGGGCTTAGGGATTTTTTCAAAAAATCTTTTTCTGCCGGTTAAGTTGTCGAGGGCTGATTTCTTTTCCTGTGATAAAAAGCCTTCTGTTTCAACCGCTAAACCTTTCAGGGGAGCATTTGAAACCTTTTGGCACCATTTTTGAGTGAATTGCCGAAAGTCAGATTTTTGCTGAAATTGTGACCCCGGGGCTTAGGGATTTTTTCAAAAAATCTTTTTCTGCCGGTTAAGTTGTCGAGGGCTGATTTCTTTTCCTGTGATAAAAAGCCTTCTGTTTCGACCACCAAACGTTTCAGGGGAGCAGTTGCAACCGTTTGGCAGCACTTTTGAGTGAATTGCCGAAAGTCAGATTTTTGCTGAAATTGTGACCCCGGGGCTTAGGGATTTTTTCAAAAAATCTTTTTCTGCCGGTTAAGTTGTCGAGGGCTGATTTCTTTTCCTGTGATAAAAAGCCTTCTGTTTCGACCACCAAACCTTTCAGGGGAGCATTTGAAACCTTTTGGCAGCATTTTTGAGTGAATTGCCGAAAGTCAGATTTTTGCTGAAATTGTGACCCCGGGGCTTAGGGATTTTTTCAAAAAATCTTTTTCTGCCGGTTAAGGTGTCGAGGGCTGATTTCTTTTCCTGTGATAAAAAGCCTTCTGTTTCGACCACCAAACCTTTCGGGGGAGCATTTCAATCCTTTTGGCAGCATTTTTGAGTGAATTGCCGAAAGTCAGATTTTTGCTGAAATTGTGACCCCGGGGCTTAGGGATTTTTTCAAAAAATCTTTTTCTGCCGGTTAAGTTGTCGAGGGCTGATTTCTTTTCCTGTGATAAAAAGCCTTCTGTTTCGACCACCAAACGTTTCAGGGGAGCAGTTGCAACCGTTTGGCAGAATTTTTGAGTCAATTGGAGAACTTCACATTTTTTATGAAATTGTGACCCCGGGGCTTAGGGATTTTTTCAAAAAATCTTTTTCTGCCGGTTAAGTTGTCGAGGGCTGATTTCTTTTCCTGTGATAAAAAGCCTTCTGTTTCAACCGCTAAACCTTTCAGGGGAGCATTTGAAACCTTTTGGCACCATTTTTGAGTGAATTGCCGAAAGTCAGATTTTTGCTGAAATTGTGACCCCGGGGCTTAGGGATTTTTTCAAAAGATCTTTTTCTGCCGGTTAAGTTGTCGAGGGCTGATTTCTTTTCCTGTGATAAAAAGCCTTCTGTTTCGACCACCAAACCTTTCAGGGGAGCAGTTGCAACCGTTTGGCAGCATTTTTGAGTCAATTGGAGAACTTCAGATTTTTGATGAAATTGTGACCCCGGGGCTTAGGGATTTTTTCAAAAAATCTTTTTCTGCCGGTTAAGTTGTCGAGGGCTGATTTCTTTTCCTGTGATAAAAAGCCTTCGGTTTCGACCACCAAACCTTTCAGGGGAGCATTTGAAACCTTTTGGCACCATTTTTGAATGAATTGCC
>NW_028148577.1:0-36561 GCF_965153285.1 Podarcis tiliguerta | reverse complement strand
GGAGCCTTCAAGATTTGAAAGAGAACTACTGAATAGTAAAACCAAAATAATCGCAAAAATGTATAGACTTCTTTTAGACTACGAAGTAATGGATGAGGAGGTTAAGGCTTCAATGATAAAGTGGGCCCAAGATGTGGGCCGTCCAATTATGCTAAAAGATGGGGAAAACTGATGGGATGTAAATTTGAAATTTACAGCCAGCTATAAGATAAGAGAGAACATGATGAAAATGGCTCATAGGTGGTACCTCACTCCTTCCAGATGATCAAGAATGTATAAAAATTTGGCGAATGCTTGTTGGAGATGTGGAGGAAATAACGGTGACATGAGCCACATGTGGTGGACGTGTGAAAAGATTAAGATTTTTTTGGGGGGGAATATACGATGAATTAAAAAAGATGATGGGGATAACTTTTACGGAAAAAACGGAGGCATTTCTATGAAGTATTTTAGATAAAGAGATCCCAAAAAATCTAAGAGAGTTATTCTTGTATGCAACCGCAGCAGCTCGTATACTTGTGGCCAAGGGATGAAAAGATCACGGGGCTCCAAAAATAACAGATTGGCAAATCAAATTACAGGAATTGGTGGAGACGGCTCAATTGACTAGCAAACTCAGAGGAATCTCAAAGCAAAAATTTGCAGAAAAATGGGATGGTTATACAAGATATGTTCAAAAATACAATAATAGTTTTGACTCCGTGCTAGCATTCGAGTGATAAAGGAACTAAAAGGAGGTGGACGACAATTAAGGTTTATTATGTTTTCAGAATGTATTGGAACATTTATATAGAAAGGATTACTGTTTTGTGTACATTCCATTGTAAGAATGGAAACAGAGCCAGAGCCACAGCCTAAGTCTGAAACAGTCCTTGATAGAGTGCCAGAGCCAGAGCCAGAGCGAGACCCTGAATCAGTGCCAGAACCAAGCCCTCATTCAGAACCAGAGCCTGAGAAAGAGCCAGAACCAGAACCGGAGCAACAGCCACAGCCTGAGTCTGAAACAGCCCTTGATAGAGAGCCAGAATCAGAGAATCAGAATCAGAGTCAGAACCAGATCTTCTGTAAAGACGTGGTCTGGTTTTAGCGCAACTGCTCCTCCCACCCGCGATAACAGAGATTGGGTGTTCCAATACACCCCCCCGTAGGGAACCTGCCCCAGCCATTCTGTTGGCTGAGGCCCCCTCCCAGGCAGCCCTGACCCTTTCCCCTTAAAAAGCAAAATACAAAGTATACAATAACCTAAAAAAATAGTAAAAGATAAACAAAGCAAGAAACAATTATGCTAAACTTAAAATAATCTCCGCCCCAACTAAACATTTGTCCCACCCCAGAAAGAAAATAACAACTACATTTGAGGTGCAACAGAGACACAGCCAGAGACAGAGCGAGACCCTGAATCAGTGCCATAACGAAGCCCTCATTCAGAGCCAGAGCCTGAAAAAGAGCCACAGCCCGAACCAGAGCAACAGCCACAGCCTAGAGCCACAGCCTGAGTCTGCAACAGTACTTGATACAGTGCCGGAGCCTGAAACAGAGACACAGCCTCAATCAGAGCCTGAAACAGAGGCAGAGCCACAGCCACAGCCTGAGTCTGAAACAGTCCTTGACAGAGTGCCAGAGCCAGAGCCAGAGCGAGACCCTGAATCAGCGTCAGAGTGAGACCATGAATCAGAGCCAGAGACAGAGCCTCATTCAGAGCCAGAGCTGAAAGAAAGCCAGAGCCTCATTCAGAGCCAGAGCCAGAAATAGGGCTTGATACAGGTCCGGAGCGCAAAACATAGCTGCAGCCACAGCCTAGAGCCACAGCCTGAGTCTCTAACAGTACTTGATACAGTGCCGGAGCTGGAGCCAGAGCCAGAGCCAGAGCCAGAGACAGAGCCAAGCCAGAGCCAGAGACACAGCCAGAGCCAGAACAAAACCCTAATTCAGAACCAGAGCCTGAAAGAGAGCCAGACCCTGAAACATAGCTGGGTCAGAGGCAGAGGAAGAGCCATCATGAGACCCTGAATCAGTCAGAACCAGATTTTCATTCAGAACCAGAACCTGAAAGAGAGCCAGAGCCACAGACAGAGCCTAGAGCCACAGCCGAGATCCACAGCCTGATTCTGAAATAGTGCTTGATAGAGTGCTGGATCCTGAAACAGAGATACTGTCTGATACTGAGCCTGACGCTTAAATGTAGCCAGGGGCAGAGGGAGAGGCAGAGCCTGATACAGTGCTTGATACAGCATAGGAGCCTGAAGCAGAGACGCAGCCAGATCCAGAGACACAGCCAGAGCCAGAACAAAACCCTGATTCAGAACCAGAGCCTGAAAGAGAGCCAGAGTCGCAAACAGTGCTTGATAGAGTGCCAGAGCCTGAAACAGAGGCAGAGGGAGATACAGGGCTTGAAACAGCGTCGGAGCCTGAAACAGAGAAACAGCGTGAAACAGAGACAAGGCTGAGACACAGGCCGAGCCTGAAATAGAGCTAGAATAAGTGCTAGAGCCAAAGACTGAGACAAAGCCTAATAAAGAGCAGAAGCCTGAGCCTGAGCCTGAAACAATGCTTGATACAGTGCCAGAGCCTGAAACAGAACCAGAGCCACAGCTTCAACTACAGCCATAGTGCCACAGCCGGAGTCTGCAACAGTGTTTGATACAGCGCCGGAGCCTGAAACAGAGACACAGCCTGAAACAGAACCTGAGCCTGGTTATTAGCATGGCAATTAAAGAAGAGAGAGGCAGAAAGGCTTATAAATAGAGTTAAGTGCGAAGGCAAAATAATAAACAACCCTAAAGAAATAGAGAAACGATTTCTCGAATTCTTTAGAGAAATCTATAAGGAAGGAAATGAAACAACAGAAGAAGTTAAAGAACATTTAGAACAAAACTGTCTTCCGAAACTTACTAAAGAACAAAAAGAACTGTTGAATGCCCCTATTACATCGTACGAAATTCAAAGAGCAATTAAGGAAGCAAAGATAGGAAAGCCACCAGGGCCAGACGGCCTACCGGCAATATATTATAAAAAAAATGAGGACTTACTGTCTGACCCATTAAGAAGTATCATGAACAACATCTTAAAAGACGGAACCATGCCGGATTCTTGGAAAGACAGCCTTATTGCATTAATTCCAAAAAAGGGAACGGACAATCTACTTATTAACAACTATAGGCCTATCGCACTTCTAAATAACGATTATAAATTATATGCAAATATTTTAGCCGAAAGATCAAAAAAAGTCTTCCAGATGATGATACACAATGACCAAGCTGGCTTTTTGCCCGGGAGGCACATTTATAGCAACACTAGAAACATTATAAACTTATTAGCGTATTTAGACTTAAGAATAGAAAAGAAGGCAGTCTTAATGGCTATAGATGCAGAAAAGGCTTTCGACAGGGTATCCTGGAAATTTATGAAAGGTCTATTACACCATATGGATTTTGGTATACAGTAAATAAAAGGGATTGAAGCAATAGAATCAAAACAAAAAGCTAAAATCATAATCAATGGAAATTTATCACAGGAGTGTGAAATCAGTAAAGGGGTCAGACAAGGTTGCCCACTATCCCCCTTAATTTTCATATTAACATTGGAAGTTTTATGTAAACAAATTAGGGAAGAAAAAGAAATAAAAGGGATTATGCTTGATACAGCATAGGAGCCTGAAGCAGAGACGCAGCCAGATCCAGAGACACAGCCAGAGCCAGAACAAAACCCTGATTCAGAACCAGAGCCTGAAAGAGAGCCAGAGCCGCAAACAGTGCTTGATAGAGTGCCAGAGCCTGAAACAGAGGCAGAGGGAGATACAGGGCTTGAAACAGCGTCGGAGCCTGAAACACAGAAACAGCGTGAAACAGAGACAAAGGCTGAGACACAGGCCGAGCCTGAAATAGAGCTAGAATAAGTGCTAGAGCCAAAGACTGAGACAAAGCCTAATAAAGAGCAGAAGCCTGAGCCTTATCATTCCTGGGCCGTATTTCGGTAATTAAAATGATAGTTTTACCGAAGCTACTCTTTCTATTCCAAACGATTCCAGTTACAGGAAAGACCAGCAGTATCAACAAGTGGCAAAAAGAAATTTCTAAATTTTTGTGGAAGAGTAAAAGACCAAGAGTAAAGCATAAGATATTAATAGATACTGTAGAAAGAGGTGGCTACGGGTTACCGGATTTGAAGCTATATTACAAAGCCTCATGTCTTCTCTGGTTGAAAGATTGGTATTTATTAAAAAATTGGGGTATTTTAGATCTAGAAGGTCATCACACCCGTTTTGGGTGGCATGGCTATCTTAATTATGGGAAAATAAAGACGCATAGGAGTTTTTCAAATCATAAAATAAGAAATGCTATATATAAGGTATGGGGAAAATACAAAAGATATTTGGAACAGAAAACCCCAAGATGGAACTCTCCACTAGAAGCAATCGCTGTTAAAAAAAAGCAACAACATCAAAGAGAACTGGATAACGTATAACACAATATTAAGGGGGGAGGAGGAGGGTCAACCAATATTGATAAGTTATGAGAAAATAAAAGATCACTTTTCTAGTTGGCTAGATTACTTCCGGGTGAATGAAGTGATCAGACAGGATAAGCAGATAGGTTTTGAAAAGGAGCCTTCAAGATTTGAAAGAGAACTACTGAATAGTAAAACCAAAATAATCGCAAAAATGTATAGACTTCTTTTAGACTACGAAGTAATGGATGAGGAGGTTAAGGCTTCAATGATAAAGTGGGCCCAAGATGTGGGCCGTCCAATTATGCTAAAAGATGGGGAAAACTGATGGGATGTAAATTTGAAATTTACAGCCAGCTATAAGATAAGAGAGAACATGATGAAAATGGCTCATAGGTGGTACCTCACTCCTTCCAGATGATCAAGAATGTATAAAAATTTGGCGAATGCTTGTTGGAGATGTGGAGGAAATAACGGTGACATGAGCCACATGTGGTGGACGTGTGAAAAGATTAAGATTTGGGGGGGGGGGGGGGAATATACGATGAATTAAAAAAGATGATGGGGATAACTTTTACGGAGAAAACGGAGGCATTTCTATGAAGTATTTTAGATAAAGAGATCCCAAAAAATCTAAGAGAGCTATTCTTGTATGCAACCGCAGCAGCTCGTATACTTGTGGCCAAGGGATGGAAAGATCACGAGGCTCCAAAAATAACAGATTGGCAAATCAAATTACAGGAATTGGTGGAGACGGCTCAATTGACTAGCAAACTCAGAGGAATCTCAAAGCAAAAATTTGCAGAAAAATGGGATGGTTATACAAGATATGTTCAAAAATACAATAATAGTTTTGACTCCGTGCTAGCATTCGAGTGATAAAGGAACTAAAAGGAGGTGGACGACAATTAAGGTTTATTATGTTTTCAGAATGTATTGGAACATTTATATAGAAAGGATTACTGTTTTGTGTACATTCCATTGTAAGAATGGAAACAGAGCCAGAGCCACAGCCTAAGTCTGAAACAGTCCTTGATAGAGTGCCAGAGCCAGAGCCAGAGCGAGACCCTGAATCAGTGCCAGAACCAAGCCCTCATTCAGAACCAGAGCCTGAGAAAGAGCCAGAACCAGAACCAGAGCAACAGCCACAGCCTGAGTCTGAAACAGCCCTTCATAGAGAGCCAGAATCAGAGAATCAGAATCAGAGTCAGAACCAGATCTTCGGTAAAGACGTGGTCTGGTCTTAGCGCAACTGCTCCTCCCACCTGCGATAACAGAGATTGGGTGTTCCAATACACCCCCCCCCCGTAGGGAACCTGCCCCAGCCATTCTGTTGGCTGAGGCCCCCTCCCAGGCAGCCCTGACCCTTTCCCCTTAAAAAGCAAAATACAAAGTATACAATAACCTAAAAAAATAGTAAAAGTCAAACAAAGCAAGAAACAATTATGCTAAACTTACAATAATCTCCGCCCCAACTAAACATTTGTCCCACCCCAGAAAGAAAATAACAACAACAAACTACGTTTGAGGTGCAACAGCGACACAGCCAGAGACAGAGCGAGACCCTGAATCAGTGCCATAACAAAGCCCTCATTCAGAACCAGAGCCTGAAAAAGAGCCACAGCCCGAACCAGAGCAACAGCCACAGCCTAGAGCCACAGCCTGAGTCTGCAACAGTACTTGATACAGTGCCGGAGCCTGAAACAGAGACACAGCCTCAATCAGAGCCTGAAACAGAGGCAGAGCCACAGCCTGAATCTGAAACAGTCCTTGATAGAGTGCCAGAGCCAGAGCCAGAGCGAGACCCTGAATCAGCGTCAGAGTGAGACCATGAATCAGAGCCAGAGACAGCGCCTCATTCAGAGCCAGAACAGAAAGAAAGCCAGAGCCAGAGCCAGAGCCAGAGCCAGAGCCAGAGCCAGAGCCAGAGCCAGAGCCAGAGCCAGAGCCAGAGCCAGAGCCAGAAATAGGGCTTGATACAGGTCCGGAGCGCAAAACATAGCTGCAGCCACAGCCTAGAGCCACAGCCTGAGTCTGTAACAGTACTTGATACAGTGCCGGAGCTGGAGCCAGAGACAGAGACAGAGACAGAGCCAAGCCAGAGCCAGAGACACAGCCAGAGCCAGAACAAAACCCTAATTCAGAACCAGAGCCTGAAAGAGAGCCAGACCCTGAAACATAGCTGGGTCAGAGGCAGAGGAAGAGCCATCATGAGACCCTGAATCAGTCAGAACCAGATCTTCATTCAGAACCAGACCCTGAAAGAGAGCCAGAGCCACAGACAGAGCCACAGACAGAGCCTAGAGCCACAGCCGAGATCCACAGCCTGATTTTGAAATAGTGCTTGATAGAGTGCTGGATCCTGAAACAGAGATACTGTCTGATACTGAGCCTGACGCTTAAATGTAGCCAGGGGCAGAGGGAGAGGCAGAGCCTGATACAGTGCTTGATACAGCATAGGAGCCTGAAGCAGAGACGCAGCCAGATCCAGAGACACAGCCAGAGCCAGAACAAAACCCTGATTCAGAACCAGAGCCTGAAAGAGAGCCAGAGCCGCAAACAGTGCTTGATAGAGTGCCAGAGCCTGAAACAGAGGCAGAGGGAGATACAGGGCTTGAAACAGCGTCGGAGCCTGAAACAGAGAAACAGCGTGAAACAGAGACAAGGCTGAGACACAGGCCGAGCCTGAAATAGAGCTAGAATAAGTGCTAGAGCCAAAGACTGAGACAAAGCCTAATAAAGAGCAGAAGCCTGAGCCTGAGCCTGAAACAATGCTTGATACAGTGCCAGAGCCTGAAACAGAACCAGAGCCACAGCTTCAACTACAGCCATAGTGCCACAGCCGGAGTCTGCAACAGTGTTTGATACAGCGCCGGAGCCTGAAACAGAGACACAGCCTGAAACAGAACCTGAGCCTGGTTATTAGCATGGCAATTAAAGAAGAGAGAGGCAGAAAGGCTTATAAATAGAGTTAAGTGCGAAGGCAAAATAATAAACAACCCTAAAGAAATAGAGAAACGATTTCTCGAATTCTTTAGAGAAATCTATAAGGAAGGAAATGAAACAACAGAAGAAGTTAAAGAACATTTAGAACAGAACTGTCTTCCGAAACTTACTAAAGAACAAAAAGAACTGTTGAATGCCCCTATTACATCGTACGAAATTCAAAGAGCAATTAAGGAAGCAAAGATAGGAAAGCCACCAGGGCCAGACGGCCTACCGGCAATATATTATAAAAAAAATGAGGACTTACTGTCTGACCCATTAAGAAGTATCATGAACAACATCTTAAAAGACGGAACCATGCCGGATTCTTGGAAAGACAGCCTTATTGCATTAATTCCAAAAAAGGGAACGGACAATCTACTTATTAACAACTATAGGCCTATCGCACTTCTAAATAACGATTATAAATTATATGCAAATATTTTAGCCGAAAGATCAAAAAAAGTCTTCCAGATGATGATACACAATGACCAAGCTGGCTTTTTGCCCGGGAGGCACATTTATAGCGACACTAGAAACATTATAAACTTATTAGCGTATTTAGACTTAAGAATAGAAAAGAAGGCAGTCTTAATGGCTATAGATGCAGAAAAAGCTTTCGACAGGGTATCCTGGAAATTTATGAAAGGTCTATTACACCATATGGATTTTGGTATACAGTAAATAAAAGGGATTGAAGCAATAGAATCAAAACAAAAAGCTAAAATCATAATCAATGGAAATTTATCACAGGAGTGTGAAATCAGTAAAGGGGTCAGACAAGGTTGCCCACTATCCCCCTTAATTTTCATATTAACATTGGAAGTTTTATGTAAACAAATTAGGGAAGAAAAAGAAATAAAAGGGATTATGCTTGATACAGCATAGGAGCCTGAAGCAGAGACGCAGCCAGATCCAGAGACACAGCCAGAGCCAGAACAAAACCCTGATTCAGAACCAGAGCCTGAAAGAGAGCCAGAGCCGCAAACAGTGCTTGATAGAGTGCCAGAGCCTGAAACAGAGGCAGAGGGAGATACAGGGCTTGAAACAGCGTCGGAGCCTGAAACACAGAAACAGCGTGAAACAGAGACAAAGGCTGAGACACAGGCCGAGCCTGAAATAGAGCTAGAATAAGTGCTAGAGCCAAAGACTGAGACAAAGCCTAATAAAGAGCAGAAGCCTGAGCCTTATCATTCCTGGGCCGTATTTCGGTAATTAAAATGATAGTTTTACCGAAGCTACTCTTTCTATTCCAAACGATTCCAGTTACAGGAAAGACCAGCAGTATCAACAAGTGGCAAAAAGAAATTTCTAAATTTTTGTGGAAGGGTAAAAGACCAAGAGTAAAGCATAAGATATTAATAGATACTGTAGAAAGAGGTGGCTACGGGTTACCGGATTTGAAGCTATATTACAAAGCCTCATGTCTTCTCTGGTTGAAAGATTGGTATTTATTAAAAAAATTGGGGTATTTTAGATCTAGAAGGTCATCACACCCGTTTTGGGTGGCATGGCTATCTTAATTATGGGAAAATAAAGACGCATAGGAGTTTTTCAAATCATAAAATAAGAAATGCTATATATAAGGTATGGGGAAAATACAAAAGATATTTGGAACAGAAAACCCCAAGATGGAACTCTCCACTAGAAGCAATCGCTGTTAAAAAAAAGCAACAACATCAAAGAGAACTGGATAACGTATAACACAATATTAAGGGGGGAGGAGGAGGGTCAACTAATATTGATAAGTTATGAGAAAATAAAAGATCACTTTTCTAGTTGGCTAGATTACTTCCGGGTGAATGAAGTGTTCAGACAGGATAAGCAGATAGGTTTTGAAAAGGAGCCTTCAAGATTTGAAAGAGAACTACTGAATAGTAAAACCAAAATAATCGCAAAAATGTATAGACTTCTTTTAGACTACGAAGTAATGGATGAGGAGGTTAAGGCTTCAATGATAAAGTGGGCCCAAGATGTGGGCCGTCCAATTATGCTAAAAGATGGGGAAAACTGATGGGATGTAAATTTGAAATTTACAGCCAGCTATAAGATAAGAGAGAACATGATGAAAATGGCTCATAGGTGGTACCTCACTCCTTCCAGATGATCAAGAATGTATAAAAATTTGGCGAATGCTTGTTGGAGATGTGGAGGAAATAACGGTGACATGAGCCACATGTGGTGGACGTGTGAAAAGATTAAGATTTGGGGGGGGGGGAATATACGATGAATTAAAAAAGATGATGGGGATAACTTTTACGGAAAAAACGGAGGCATTTCTATGAAGTATTTTAGATAAAGAGATCCCAAAAAATCTAAGAGAGTTATTCTTGTATGCAACCGCAGCAGCTCGTATACTTGTGGCCAAGGGATGAAAAGATCACGGGGCTCCAAAAATAACAGATTGGCAAATCAAATTACAGGAATTGGTGGAGACGGCTCAATTGACTTGCAAACTCAGAGGAATCTCAAAGCAAAAATTTGCAGAAAAATGGGATGGTTATACAAGATATGTTCAAAAATACAATAATAGTTTTGACTCCGTGCTAGCATTCGAGTGATAAAGGAACTAAAAGGAGGTGGACGACAATTAAGGTTTATTATGTTTTCAGAATGTATTGGAACATTTATATAGAAAGGATTACTGTTTTGTGTACATTCCATTGTAAGAATGGAAACAGAGCCAGAGCCACAGCCTAAGTCTGAAACAGTCCTTGATAGAGTGCCAGAGCCAGAGCCAGAGCGAGACCCTGAATCAGTGCCAGAACCAAGCCCTCATTCAGAACCAGAGCCTGAGAAAGAGCCAGAACCAGAACCGGAGCAACAGCCACAGCCTGAGTCTGAAACAGCCCTTGATAGAGAGCCAGAATCAGAGAATCAGAATCAGAGTCAGAACCAGATCTTCGGTAAAGACGTGGTCTGGTCTTAGCGCAACTGCTCCTCCCACCCGCGATAACAGAGATTGGGTGTTCCAATACACCCCCCCGTAGGGAACCTGCCCCAGCCATTCTGTTGGCTGAGGCCCCCTCCCAGGCAGCCCTGACCCTTTCCCCTTAAAAAGCAAAATACAAAGTATACAATAACCTAAAAAAATAGTAAAAGAAAAACAAAGCAAGAAACAATTATGCTAAACTTAAAATAATCTCCGCCCCAACTAAACATTTGTCCCACCCCAGAAAGAAAATAACAACTACATTTGAGGTGCAACAGAGACACAGCCAGAGACAGAGCGAGACCCTGAATCAGTGCCATAACGAAGCCCTCATTCAGAGCCAGAGCCTGAAAAAGAGCCACAGCCCGAACCAGAGCAACAGCCACAGCCTAGAGCCACAGCCTGAGTCTGCAACAGTACTTGATACAGTGCCGGAGCCTGAAACAGAGACACAGCCTCAATCAGAGCCTGAAACAGAGGCAGAGCCACAGCCACAGCCTGAATCTGAAACAGTCCTTGATAGAGTGCCAGAGCCAGAGTCAGAGCGAGACCCTGAATCAGCGTCAGAGTGAGACCATGAATCAGAGACAGAGCCAGAGCCTCATTCAGAGCCAGAGCTGAAAGAAAGCCAGAGCCTCATTCAGAGCCAGAGCTGAAAGAAAGCCAGAGCCAGAGCCAGAGCCAGAGCCAGAAATAGGGCTTGATACAGGGCCGGAGCAGAAAACATAGCTGCAGCCACAGCCTAGAGCTACAGCCTGAGTCTGTAACAGTACTTGATACAGTGCCGGAGCTGGAGCCAGAGACAGAGACAGAGACAGAGCCAAGCCAGAGCCAGAGACACAGCCAGAGCCAGAACAAAACCCTAATTCAGAACCAGAGCCTGAAAGAGAGCCAGACCCTGAAACATAGCTGGGTCAGAGGCAGAGGAAGAGCCATCATGAGACCCTGAATCAGTCAGAACCAGATCTTCATTCAGAACTAGAACCTGAAAGAGAGCCAGAGCCACAGACAGAGCCTAGAGCCACAGCCGAGATCCACAGCCTGATTCTGAAATAGTGCTTGATAGAGTGCTGGATCCTGAAACAGAGATACTGTCTGATACTGAGCCTGACGCTTAAATGTAGCCAGGGGCAGAGGGAGAGGCAGAGCCTGATACAGTGCTTGATACAGCATAGGAGCCTGAAGCAGAGACGCAGCCAGATCCAGAGACACAGCCAGAGCCAGAACAAAACCCTGATTCAGAACCAGAGCCTGAAAGAGAGCCAGAGCCGCAAACAGTGCTTGATAGAGTGCCAGAGCCTGAAACAGAGGCAGAGGGAGATACAGGGCTTGAAACAGCGTCGGAGCCTGAAACAGAGAAACAGCGTGAAACAGAGACAAGGCTGAGACACAGGCCGAGCCTGAAATAGAGCTAGAATAAGTGCTAGAGCCAAAGACTGAGACAAAGCCTAATAAAGAGCAGAAGCCTGAGCCTGAGCCTGAAACAATGCTTGATACAGTGCCAGAGCCTGAAACAGAACCAGAGCCACAGCTTCAACTACAGCCATAGTGCCACAGCCGGAGTCTGCAACAGTGTTTGATACAGCGCCGGAGCCTGAAACAGAGACACAGCCTGAAACAGAACCTGAGCCTGGTTATTAGCATGGCAATTAAAGAAGAGAGAGGCAGAAAGGCTTATAAATAGAGTTAAGTGCGAAGGCAAAATAATAAACAAGCCTAAAGAAATAGAGAAACGATTTCTCGAACTCTTTAGAGAAATCTATAAGGAAGGAAATGAAACAACAGAAGAAGTTAAAGAACATTTAGAACAGAACTGTCTTCCGAAACTTACTAAAGAACAAAAAGAACTGTTGAATGCCCCTATTACATCGTACGAAATTCAAAGAGCAATTAAGGAAGCAAAGATAGGAAAGCCACCAGGGCCAGACGGCCTACCGGCAATATATTATAAAAAAAATGAGGACTTACTGTCTGACCCATTAAGAAGTATCATGAACAACATCTTAAAAGACGGAACCATGCCGGATTCTTGGAAAGACAGCCTTCTTGCATTAATTCCAAAACAGGGAACGGACAATCTACTTATTAACAACTATAGGCCTATCGCACTTCTAAATAACGATTATAAATTATATGCAAATATTTTAGCCGAAAGATCAAAAAAAGTCTTCCAGATGATGATACACAATGACCAAGCTGGCTTTTTGCCCGGGAGGCACATTTATAGCAACACTAGAAACATTATAAACTTATTAGCGTATTTAGACTTAAGAATAGAAAAGAAGGCAGTCTTAATGGCTATAGATGCAGAAAAGGCTTTCGACAGGGTATCCTGGAAATTTATGAAAGGTCTATTACACCATATGGATTTTGGTATACAGTAAATAAAAGGGATTGAAGCAATAGAATCAAAACAAAAAGCTAAAATCATAATCAATGGAAATTTATCACAGGAGTGTGAAATCAGTAAAGGGGTCAGACAAGGTTGCCCACTATCCCCCTTAATTTTCATATTAACATTGGAAGTTTTATGTAAACAAATTAGGGAAGAAAAAGAAATAAAAGGGATTATGCTTGATACAGCATAGGAGCCTGAAGCAGAGACGCAGCCAGATCCAGAGACACAGCCAGAGCCAGAACAAAACCCTGATTCAGAACCAGAGCCTGAAAGAGAGCCAGAGCCGCAAACAGTGCTTGATAGAGTGCCAGAGCCTGAAACAGAGGCAGAGGGAGATACAGGGCTTGAAACAGCGTCGGAGCCTGAAACACAGAAACAGCGTGAAACAGAGACAAAGGCTGAGACACAGGCCGAGCCTGAAATAGAGCTAGAATAAGTGCTAGAGCCAAAGACTGAGACAAAGCCTAATAAAGAGCAGAAGCCTGAGCCTTATCATTCCTGGGCCGTATTTCGGTAATTAAAATGATAGTTTTACCGAAGCTACTCTTTCTATTCCAAACGATTCCAGTTACAGGAAAGACCAGCAGTATCAACAAGTGCCAAAAAGAAATTTATAAATTTTTGTGGAAGAGTAAAAGACCAAGAGTAAAGCATAAGATATTAATAGATACTGTAGAAAGAGGTGGCTACGGGTTAACGGATTTGAAGCTATATTACAAAGCCTCATGTCTTCTCTGGTTGAAAGATTGGTATTTATTAAAAAATTGGGGTATTTTAGATCTAGAAGGTCATCACACCCGTTTTGGGTGGCATGGCTATCTTAATTATGGGAAAATAAAGACGCATAGGAGTTTTTCAAATCATAAAATAAGAAATGCTATATATAAGGTATGGGGAAAATACAAAAGATATTTGGAACAGAAAACCCCAAGATGGAACTCTCCACTAGAAGCAATCGCTGTTAAAAAAAAGCAACAACATCAAAGAGAACTGGATAACGTATAACACAATATTAAGGGGGGAGGAGGAGGGTCAACCAATATTGATAAGTTATGAGAAAATAAAAGATCACTTTTCTAGTTGGCTAGATTACTTCCGGGTGAATGAAGTGATCAGACAGGATAAGCAGATAGGTTTTGAAAAGGAGCCTTCAAGATTTGAAAGAGAACTACTGAATAGTAAAACCAAAATAATCGCAAAAATGTATAGACTTCTTTTAGACTACGAAGTAATGGATGAGGAGGTTAAGGCTTCAATGATAAAGTGGGCCCAAGATGTGGGCCGTCCAATTATGCTAAAAGATGGGGAAAACTGATGGGATGTAAATTTGAAATTTACAGCCAGCTATAAGATAAGAGAGAACATGATGAAAATGGCTCATAGGTGGTACCTCACTCCTTCCAGATGATCAAGAATGTATAAAAATTTGGCGAATGCTTGTTGGAGATGTGGAGGAAATAACGGTGACATGAGCCACATGTGGTGGACGTGTGAAAAGATTAAGATTTGGGGGGGGGGGGAATATACGATGAATTAAAAAAGATGATGGGGATAACTTTTACGGAGAAAACGGAGGCATTTCTATGAAGTATTTTAGATAAAGAGATCCCAAAAAATCTAAGAGAGCTATTCTTGTATGCAACCGCAGCAGCTCGTATACTTGTGGCCAAGGGATGGAAAGATCACGAGGCTCCAAAAATAACAGATTGGCAAATCAAATTACAGGAATTGGTGGAGACGGCTCAATTGACTAGCAAACTCAGAGGAATCTCAAAGCAAAAATTTGCAGAAAAATGGGATGGTTATACAAGATATGTTCAAAAATACAATAATAGTTTTGACTCCGTGCTAGCATTCGAGTGATAAAGGAACTAAAAGGAGGTGGACGACAATTAAGGTTTATTATGTTTTCAGAATGTATTGGAACATTTATATAGAAAGGATTACTGTTTTGTGTACATTCCATTGTAAGAATGGAAACAGAGCCAGAGCCACAGCCTAAGTCTGAAACAGTCCTTGATAGAGTGCCAGAGCCAGAGCCAGAGCGAGACCCTGAATCAGTGCCAGAACCAAGCCCTCATTCAGAACCAGAGCCTGAGAAAGAGCCAGAACCAGAACCAGAGCAACAGCCACAGCCTGAGTCTGAAACAGCCCTTCATAGAGAGCCAGAATCAGAGAATCAGAATCAGAGTCAGAACCAGATCTTCGGTAAAGACGTGGTCTGGTCTTAGCGCAACTGCTCCTCCCACCTGCGATAACAGAGATTGAGTGTTCCAATACACCCCCCCCCGTAGGGAACCTGCCCCAGCCATTCTGTTGGCTGAGGCCCCCTCCCAGGCAGCCCTGACCCTTTCCCCTTAAAAAGCAAAATACAAAGTATACAATAACCTAAAAAAATAGTAAAAGTCAAACAAAGCAAGAAACAATTATGCTAAACTTACAATAATCTCCGCCCCAACTAAACATTTGTCCCACCCCAGAAAGAAAATAACAACAACAAACTACGTTTGAGGTGCAACAGCGACACAGCCAGAGACAGAGCGAGACCCTGAATCAGTGCCATAACAAAGCCCTCATTCAGAACCAGAGCCTGAAAAAGAGCCACAGCCCGAACCAGAGCAACAGCCACAGCCTAGAGCCACAGCCTGAGTCTGCAACAGTACTTGATACAGTGCCGGAGCCTGAAACAGAGACACAGCCTCAATCAGAGCCTGAAACAGAGGCAGAGCCACAGCCTGAATCTGAAACAGTCCTTGATAGAGTGCCAGAGCCAGAGCCAGAGCGAGACCCTGAATCAGCGTCAGAGTGAGACCATGAATCAGAGCCAGAGACAGCGCCTCATTCAGAGCCAGAACAGAAAGAAAGCCAGAGCCAGAGCCAGAGCCAGAGCCAGAGCCAGAGCCAGAGCCAGAGCCAGAGCCAGAGCCAGAGCCAGAGCCAGAGCCAGAAATAGGGCTTGATACAGGTCCGGAGCGCAAAACATAGCTGCAGCCACAGCCTAGAGCCACAGCCTGAGTCTGTAACAGTACTTGATACAGTGCCGGAGCTGGAGCCAGAGACAGAGACAGAGACAGAGCCAAGCCAGAGCCAGAGACACAGCCAGAGCCAGAACAAAACCCTAATTCAGAACCAGAGCCTGAAAGAGAGCCAGACCCTGAAACATAGCTGGGTCAGAGGCAGAGGAAGAGCCATCATGAGACCCTGAATCAGTCAGAACCAGATCTTCATTCAGAACCAGACCCTGAAAGAGAGCCAGAGCCACAGACAGAGCCACAGACAGAGCCTAGAGCCACAGCCGAGATCCACAGCCTGATTTTGAAATAGTGCTTGATAGAGTGCTGGATCCTGAAACAGAGATACTGTCTGATACTGAGCCTGACGCTTAAATGTAGCCAGGGGCAGAGGGAGAGGCAGAGCCTGATACAGTGCTTGATACAGCATAGGAGCCTGAAGCAGAGACGCAGCCAGATCCAGAGACACAGCCAGAGCCAGAACAAAACCCTGATTCAGAACCAGAGCCTGAAAGAGAGCCAGAGCCGCAAACAGTGCTTGATAGAGTGCCAGAGCCTGAAACAGAGGCAGAGGGAGATACAGGGCTTGAAACAGCGTCGGAGCCTGAAACACAGAAACAGCGTGAAACAGAGACAAGGCTGAGACACAGGCCGAGCCTGAAATAGAGCTAGAATAAGTGCTAGAGCCAAAGACTGAGACAAAGCCTAATAAAGAGCAGAAGCCTGAGCCTGAGCCTGAAACAATGCTTGATACAGTGCCAGAGCCTGAAACAGAACCAGAGCCACAGCTTCAACTACAGCCATAGTGCCACAGCCGGAGTCTGCAACAGTGTTTGATACAGCGCCGGAGCCTGAAACAGAGACACAGCCTGAAACAGAACCTGAGCCTGGTTATTAGCATGGCAATTAAAGAAGAGAGAGGCAGAAAGGCTTATAAATAGAGTTAAGTGCGAAGGCAAAATAATAAACAACCCTAAAGAAATAGAGAAACGATTTCTCGAATTCTTTAGAGAAATCTATAAGGAAGGAAATGAAACAACAGAAGAAGTTAAAGAACATTTAGAACAAAACTGTCTTCCGAAACTTACTAAAGAACAAAAAGAACTGTTGAATGCCCCTATTACATCGTACGAAATTCAAAGAGCAATTAAGGAAGCAAAGATAGGAAAGCCACCAGGGCCAGACGGCCTACCGGCAATATATTATAAAAAAAATGAGGACTTACTGTCTGACCCATTAAGAAGTATCATGAACAACATCTTAAAAGACGGAACCATGCCGGATTCTTGGAAAGACAGCCTTATTGCATTAATTCCAAAAAAGGGAACGGACAATCTACTTATTAACAACTATAGGCCTATCGCACTTCTAAATAACGATTATAAATTATATGCAAATATTTTAGCCGAAAGATCAAAAAAAGTCTTCCAGATGATGATACACAATGACCAAGCTGGCTTTTTGCCCGGGAGGCACATTTATAGCGACACTAGAAACATTATAAACTTATTAGCGTATTTAGACTTAAGAATAGAAAAGAAGGCAGTCTTAATGGCTATAGATGCAGAAAAAGCTTTCGACAGGGTATCCTGGAAATTTATGAAAGGTCTATTACACCATATGGATTTTGGTATACAGTAAATAAAAGGGATTGAAGCAATAGAATCAAAACAAAAAGCTAAAATCATAATCAATGGAAATTTATCACAGGAGTGTGAAATCAGTAAAGGGGTCAGACAAGGTTGCCCACTATCCCCCTTAATTTTCATATTAACATTGGAAGTTTTATGTAAACAAATTAGGGAAGAAAAAGAAATAAAAGGGATTATGCTTGATACAGCATAGGAGCCTGAAGCAGAGACGCAGCCAGATCCAGAGACACAGCCAGAGCCAGAACAAAACCCTGATTCAGAACCAGAGCCTGAAAGAGAGCCAGAGCCGCAAACAGTGCTTGATAGAGTGCCAGAGCCTGAAACAGAGGCAGAGGGAGATACAGGGCTTGAAACAGCGTCGGAGCCTGAAACACAGAAACAGCGTGAAACAGAGACAAAGGCTGAGACACAGGCCGAGCCTGAAATAGAGCTAGAATAAGTGCTAGAGCCAAAGACTGAGACAAAGCCTAATAAAGAGCAGAAGCCTGAGCCTTATCATTCCTGGGCCGTATTTCGGTAATTAAAATGATAGTTTTACCGAAGCTACTCTTTCTATTCCAAACGATTCCAGTTACAGGAAAGACCAGCAGTATCAACAAGTGGCAAAAAGAAATTTCTAAATTTTTGTGGAAGGGTAAAAGACCAAGAGTAAAGCATAAGATATTAATAGATACTGTAGAAAGAGGTGGCTACGGGTTACCGGATTTGAAGCTATATTACAAAGCCTCATGTCTTCTCTGGTTGAAAGATTGGTATTTATTAAAAAAATTGGGGTATTTTAGATCTAGAAGGTCATCACACCCGTTTTGGGTGGCATGGCTATCTTAATTATGGGAAAATAAAGACGCATAGGAGTTTTTCAAATCATAAAATAAGAAATGCTATATATAAGGTATGGGGAAAATACAAAAGATATTTGGAACAGAAAACCCCAAGATGGAACTCTCCACTAGAAGCAATCGCTGTTAAAAAAAAGCAACAACATCAAAGAGAACTGGATAACGTATAACACAATATTAAGGGGGGAGGAGGAGGGTCAACTAATATTGATAAGTTATGAGAAAATAAAAGATCACTTTTCTAGTTGGCTAGATTACTTCCGGGTGAATGAAGTGTTCAGACAGGATAAGCAGATAGGTTTTGAAAAGGAGCCTTCAAGATTTGAAAGAGAACTACTGAATAGTAAAACCAAAATAATCGCAAAAATGTATAGACTTCTTTTAGACTACGAAGTAATGGATGAGGAGGTTAAGGCTTCAATGATAAAGTGGGCCCAAGATGTGGGCCGTCCAATTATGCTAAAAGATGGGGAAAACTGATGGGATGTAAATTTGAAATTTACAGCCAGCTATAAGATAAGAGAGAACATGATGAAAATGGCTCATAGGTGGTACCTCACTCCTTCCAGATGATCAAGAATGTATAAAAATTTGGCGAATGCTTGTTGGAGATGTGGAGGAAATAACGGTGACATGAGCCACATGTGGTGGACGTGTGAAAAGATTAAGATTTGGGGGGGGGGGAATATACGATGAATTAAAAAAGATGATGGGGATAACTTTTACGGAAAAAACGGAGGCATTTCTATGAAGTATTTTAGATAAAGAGATCCCAAAAAATCTAAGAGAGTTATTCTTGTATGCAACCGCAGCAGCTCGTATACTTGTGGCCAAGGGATGAAAAGATCACGGGGCTCCAAAAATAACAGATTGGCAAATCAAATTACAGGAATTGGTGGAGACGGCTCAATTGACTTGCAAACTCAGAGGAATCTCAAAGCAAAAATTTGCAGAAAAATGGGATGGTTATACAAGATATGTTCAAAAATACAATAATAGTTTTGACTCCGTGCTAGCATTCGAGTGATAAAGGAACTAAAAGGAGGTGGACGACAATTAAGGTTTATTATGTTTTCAGAATGTATTGGAACATTTATATAGAAAGGATTACTGTTTTGTGTACATTCCATTGTAAGAATGGAAACAGAGCCAGAGCCACAGCCTAAGTCTGAAACAGTCCTTGATAGAGTGCCAGAGCCAGAGCCAGAGCGAGACCCTGAATCAGTGCCAGAACCAAGCCCTCATTCAGAACCAGAGCCTGAGAAAGAGCCAGAACCAGAACCGGAGCAACAGCCACAGCCTGAGTCTGAAACAGCCCTTGATAGAGAGCCAGAATCAGAGAATCAGAATCAGAGTCAGAACCAGATCTTCGGTAAAGACGTGGTCTGGTCTTAGCGCAACTGCTCCTCCCACCCGCGATAACAGAGATTGGGTGTTCCAATACACCCCCCCGTAGGGAACCTGCCCCAGCCATTCTGTTGGCTGAGGCCCCCTCCCAGGCAGCCCTGACCCTTTCCCCTTAAAAAGCAAAATACAAAGTATACAATAACCTAAAAAAATAGTAAAAGAAAAACAAAGCAAGAAACAATTATGCTAAACTTAAAATAATCTCCGCCCCAACTAAACATTTGTCCCACCCCAGAAAGAAAATAACAACTACATTTGAGGTGCAACAGAGACACAGCCAGAGACAGAGCGAGACCCTGAATCAGTGCCATAACGAAGCCCTCATTCAGAGCCAGAGCCTGAAAAAGAGCCACAGCCCGAACCAGAGCAACAGCCACAGCCTAGAGCCACAGCCTGAGTCTGCAACAGTACTTGATACAGTGCCGGAGCCTGAAACAGAGACACAGCCTCAATCAGAGCCTGAAACAGAGGCAGAGCCACAGCCACAGCCTGAATCTGAAACAGTCCTTGATAGAGTGCCAGAGCCAGAGTCAGAGCGAGACCCTGAATCAGCGTCAGAGTGAGACCATGAATCAGAGACAGAGCCAGAGCCTCATTCAGAGCCAGAGCTGAAAGAAAGCCAGAGCCTCATTCAGAGCCAGAGCTGAAAGAAAGCCAGAGCCAGAGCCAGAGCCAGAGCCAGAAATAGGGCTTGATACAGGGCCGGAGCAGAAAACATAGCTGCAGCCACAGCCTAGAGCTACAGCCTGAGTCTGTAACAGTACTTGATACAGTGCCGGAGCTGGAGCCAGAGACAGAGACAGAGACAGAGCCAAGCCAGAGCCAGAGACACAGCCAGAGCCAGAACAAAACCCTAATTCAGAACCAGAGCCTGAAAGAGAGCCAGACCCTGAAACATAGCTGGGTCAGAGGCAGAGGAAGAGCCATCATGAGACCCTGAATCAGTCAGAACCAGATCTTCATTCAGAACTAGAACCTGAAAGAGAGCCAGAGCCACAGACAGAGCCTAGAGCCACAGCCGAGATCCACAGCCTGATTCTGAAATAGTGCTTGATAGAGTGCTGGATCCTGAAACAGAGATACTGTCTGATACTGAGCCTGACGCTTAAATGTAGCCAGGGGCAGAGGGAGAGGCAGAGCCTGATACAGTGCTTGATACAGCATAGGAGCCTGAAGCAGAGACGCAGCCAGATCCAGAGACACAGCCAGAGCCAGAACAAAACCCTGATTCAGAACCAGAGCCTGAAAGAGAGCCAGAGCCGCAAACAGTGCTTGATAGAGTGCCAGAGCCTGAAACAGAGGCAGAGGGAGATACAGGGCTTGAAACAGCGTCGGAGCCTGAAACAGAGAAACAGCGTGAAACAGAGACAAGGCTGAGACACAGGCCGAGCCTGAAATAGAGCTAGAATAAGTGCTAGAGCCAAAGACTGAGACAAAGCCTAATAAAGAGCAGAAGCCTGAGCCTGAGCCTGAAACAATGCTTGATACAGTGCCAGAGCCTGAAACAGAACCAGAGCCACAGCTTCAACTACAGCCATAGTGCCACAGCCGGAGTCTGCAACAGTGTTTGATACAGCGCCGGAGCCTGAAACAGAGACACAGCCTGAAACAGAACCTGAGCCTGGTTATTAGCATGGCAATTAAAGAAGAGAGAGGCAGAAAGGCTTATAAATAGAGTTAAGTGCGAAGGCAAAATAATAAACAAGCCTAAAGAAATAGAGAAACGATTTCTCGAACTCTTTAGAGAAATCTATAAGGAAGGAAATGAAACAACAGAAGAAGTTAAAGAACATTTAGAACAGAACTGTCTTCCGAAACTTACTAAAGAACAAAAAGAACTGTTGAATGCCCCTATTACATCGTACGAAATTCAAAGAGCAATTAAGGAAGCAAAGATAGGAAAGCCACCAGGGCCAGACGGCCTACCGGCAATATATTATAAAAAAAATGAGGACTTACTGTCTGACCCATTAAGAAGTATCATGAACAACATCTTAAAAGACGGAACCATGCCGGATTCTTGGAAAGACAGCCTTCTTGCATTAATTCCAAAACAGGGAACGGACAATCTACTTATTAACAACTATAGGCCTATCGCACTTCTAAATAACGATTATAAATTATATGCAAATATTTTAGCCGAAAGATCAAAAAAAGTCTTCCAGATGATGATACACAATGACCAAGCTGGCTTTTTGCCCGGGAGGCACATTTATAGCAACACTAGAAACATTATAAACTTATTAGCGTATTTAGACTTAAGAATAGAAAAGAAGGCAGTCTTAATGGCTATAGATGCAGAAAAGGCTTTCGACAGGGTATCCTGGAAATTTATGAAAGGTCTATTACACCATATGGATTTTGGTATACAGTAAATAAAAGGGATTGAAGCAATAGAATCAAAACAAAAAGCTAAAATCATAATCAATGGAAATTTATCACAGGAGTGTGAAATCAGTAAAGGGGTCAGACAAGGTTGCCCACTATCCCCCTTAATTTTCATATTAACATTGGAAGTTTTATGTAAACAAATTAGGGAAGAAAAAGAAATAAAAGGGATTATGCTTGATACAGCATAGGAGCCTGAAGCAGAGACGCAGCCAGATCCAGAGACACAGCCAGAGCCAGAACAAAACCCTGATTCAGAACCAGAGCCTGAAAGAGAGCCAGAGCCGCAAACAGTGCTTGATAGAGTGCCAGAGCCTGAAACAGAGGCAGAGGGAGATACAGGGCTTGAAACAGCGTCGGAGCCTGAAACACAGAAACAGCGTGAAACAGAGACAAAGGCTGAGACACAGGCCGAGCCTGAAATAGAGCTAGAATAAGTGCTAGAGCCAAAGACTGAGACAAAGCCTAATAAAGAGCAGAAGCCTGAGCCTTATCATTCCTGGGCCGTATTTCGGTAATTAAAATGATAGTTTTACCGAAGCTACTCTTTCTATTCCAAACGATTCCAGTTACAGGAAAGACCAGCAGTATCAACAAGTGCCAAAAAGAAATTTATAAATTTTTGTGGAAGAGTAAAAGACCAAGAGTAAAGCATAAGATATTAATAGATACTGTAGAAAGAGGTGGCTACGGGTTAACGGATTTGAAGCTATATTACAAAGCCTCATGTCTTCTCTGGTTGAAAGATTGGTATTTATTAAAAAATTGGGGTATTTTAGATCTAGAAGGTCATCACACCCGTTTTGGGTGGCATGGCTATCTTAATTATGGGAAAATAAAGACGCATAGGAGTTTTTCAAATCATAAAATAAGAAATGCTATATATAAGGTATGGGGAAAATACAAAAGATATTTGGAACAGAAAACCCCAAGATGGAACTCTCCACTAGAAGCAATCGCTGTTAAAAAAAAGCAACAACATCAAAGAGAACTGGATAACGTATAACACAATATTAAGGGGGGAGGAGGAGGGTCAACCAATATTGATAAGTTATGAGAAAATAAAAGATCACTTTTCTAGTTGGCTAGATTACTTCCGGGTGAATGAAGTGATCAGACAGGATAAGCAGATAGGTTTTGAAAAGGAGCCTTCAAGATTTGAAAGAGAACTACTGAATAGTAAAACCAAAATAATCGCAAAAATGTATAGACTTCTTTTAGACTACGAAGTAATGGATGAGGAGGTTAAGGCTTCAATGATAAAGTGGGCCCAAGATGTGGGCCGTCCAATTATGCTAAAAGATGGGGAAAACTGATGGGATGTAAATTTGAAATTTACAGCCAGCTATAAGATAAGAGAGAACATGATGAAAATGGCTCATAGGTGGTACCTCACTCCTTCCAGATGATCAAGAATGTATAAAAATTTGGCGAATGCTTGTTGGAGATGTGGAGGAAA
The DNA here is from genome assembly GCF_965153285.1 of Podarcis tiliguerta. Taxonomy (NCBI): domain Eukaryota; kingdom Metazoa; phylum Chordata; class Lepidosauria; order Squamata; family Lacertidae; genus Podarcis; species Podarcis tiliguerta. Next base: position 13,044 of record NW_028148577.1, on the reverse strand, counting down.
TAACGGTGACATGAGCCACATGTGGTGGACGTGTGAAAAGATTAAGATTTGGGGGGGGGGGGAATATACGATGAATTAAAAAAGATGATGGGGATAACTTTTACGGAGAAAACGGAGGCATTTCTATGAAGTATTTTAGATAAAGAGATCCCAAAAAATCTAAGAGAGCTATTCTTGTATGCAACCGCAGCAGCTCGTATACTTGTGGCCAAGGGATGGAAAGATCACGAGGCTCCAAAAATAACAGATTGGCAAATCAAATTACAGGAATTGGTGGAGACGGCTCAATTGACTAGCAAACTCAGAGGAATCTCAAAGCAAAAATTTGCAGAAAAATGGGATGGTTATACAAGATATGTTCAAAAATACAATAATAGTTTTGACTCCGTGCTAGCATTCGAGTGATAAAGGAACTAAAAGGAGGTGGACGACAATTAAGGTTTATTATGTTTTCAGAATGTATTGGAACATTTATATAGAAAGGATTACTGTTTTGTGTACATTCCATTGTAAGAATGGAAACAGAGCCAGAGCCACAGCCTAAGTCTGAAACAGTCCTTGATAGAGTGCCAGAGCCAGAGCCAGAGCGAGACCCTGAATCAGTGCCAGAACCAAGCCCTCATTCAGAACCAGAGCCTGAGAAAGAGCCAGAACCAGAACCAGAGCAACAGCCACAGCCTGAGTCTGAAACAGCCCTTGATAGAGAGCCAGAATCAGAGAATCAGAATCAGAGTCAGAACCAGATCTTCGGTAAAGACGTGGTCTGGTCTTAGCGCAACTGCTCCTCCCACCCGCGATAACAGAGATTGAGTGTTCCAATACACCCCCCCCCGTAGGGAACCTGCCCCAGCCATTCTGTTGGCTGAGGCCCCCTCCCAGGCAGCCCTGACCCTTTCCCCTTAAAAAGCAAAATACAAAGTATACAATAACCTAAAAAAATAGTAAAAGTCAAACAAAGCAAGAAACAATTATGCTAAACTTACAATAATCTCCGCCCCAACTAAACATTTGTCCCACCCCAGAAAGAAAATAACAACAACAAACTACGTTTGAGGTGCAACAGCGACACAGCCAGAGACAGAGCGAGACCCTGAATCAGTGCCATAACAAAGCCCTCATTCAGAACCAGAGCCTGAAAAAGAGCCACAGCCCGAACCAGAGCAACAGCCACAGCCTAGAGCCACAGCCTGAGTCTGCAACAGTACTTGATACAGTGCCGGAGCCTGAAACAGAGACACAGCCTCAATCAGAGCCTGAAACAGAGGCAGAGCCACAGCCACAGCCTGAATCTGAAACAGTCCTTGATAGAGTGCCAGAGCCAGAGCCAGAGCGAGACCCTGAATCAGCGTCAGAGTGAGACCATGAATCAGAGCCAGAGACAGCGCCTCATTCAGAGCCAGAACAGAAAGAGAGCCAGAGCCAGAGCCAGAGCCAGAGCCAGAGCCAGAGCCAGAGCCAGAGCCAGAGCCAGAGCCAGAGCCAGAGCCAGAGCCAGAAATAGGGCTTGATACAGGTCCGGAGCGCAAAACATAGCTGCAGCCACAGCCTAGAGCCACAGCCTGAGTCTGTAACAGTACTTGATACAGTGCCGGAGCTGGAGCCAGAGACAGAGACAGAGACAGAGACAGAGCCAAGCCAGAGCCAGAGACACAGCCAGAGCCAGAACAAAACCCTAATTCAGAACCAGAGCCTGAAAGAGAGCCAGACCCTGAAACATAGCTGGGTCAGAGGCAGAGGAAGAGCCATCATGAGACCCTGAATCAGTCAGAACCAGATCTTCATTCAGAACCAGACCCTGAAAGAGAGCCAGAGCCACAGACAGAGCCACAGACAGAGCCTAGAGCCACAGCCGAGATCCACAGCCTGATTTTGAAATAGTGCTTGATAGAGTGCTGGATCCTGAAACAGAGATACTGTCTGATACTGAGCCTGACGCTTAAATGTAGCCAGGGGCAGAGGGAGAGGCAGAGCCTGATACAGTGCTTGATACAGCATAGGAGCCTGAAGCAGAGACGCAGCCAGATCCAGAGACACAGCCAGAGCCAGAACAAAACCCTGATTCAGAACCAGAGCCTGAAAGAGAGCCAGAGCCGCAAACAGTGCTTGATAGAGTGCCAGAGCCTGAAACAGAGGCAGAGGGAGATACAGGGCTTGAAACAGCGTCGGAGCCTGAAACACAGAAACAGCGTGAAACAGAGACAAGGCTGAGACACAGGCCGAGCCTGAAATAGAGCTAGAATAAGTGCTAGAGCCAAAGACTGAGACAAAGCCTAATAAAGAGCAGAAGCCTGAGCCTGAGCCTGAAACAATGCTTGATACAGTGCCAGAGCCTGAAACAGAACCAGAGCCACAGCTTCAACTACAGCCATAGTGCCACAGCCGGAGTCTGCAACAGTGTTTGATACAGCGCCGGAGCCTGAAACAGAGACACAGCCTGAAACAGAACCTGAGCCTGGTTATTAGCATGGCAATTAAAGAAGAGAGAGGCAGAAAGGCTTATAAATAGAGTTAAGTGCGAAGGCAAAATAATAAACAACCCTAAAGAAATAGAGAAACGATTTCTCGAATTCTTTAGAGAAATCTATAAGGAAGGAAATGAAACAACAGAAGAAGTTAAAGAACATTTAGAACAAAACTGTCTTCCGAAACTTACTAAAGAACAAAAAGAACTGTTGAATGCCCCTATTACATCGTACGAAATTCAAAGAGCAATTAAGGAAGCAAAGATAGGAAAGCCACCAGGGCCAGACGGCCTACCGGCAATATATTATAAAAAAAATGAGGACTTACTGTCTGACCCATTAAGAAGTATCATGAACAACATCTTAAAAGACGGAACCATGCCGGATTCTTGGAAAGACAGCCTTATTGCATTAATTCCAAAAAAGGGAACGGACAATCTACTTATTAACAACTATAGGCCTATCGCACTTCTAAATAACGATTATAAATTATATGCAAATATTTTAGCCGAAAGATCAAAAAAAGTCTTCCAGATGATGATACACAATGACCAAGCTGGCTTTTTGCCCGGGAGGCACATTTATAGCGACACTAGAAACATTATAAACTTATTAGCGTATTTAGACTTAAGAATAGAAAAGAAGGCAGTCTTAATGGCTATAGATGCAGAAAAAGCTTTCGACAGGGTATCCTGGAAATTTATGAAAGGTCTATTACACCATAGGGATTTTGGTATACAGTAAATAAAAGGGATTGACGCAATAGAATCAAAACAAAAAGCTAAAATCATAATCAATGGAAATTTATCACAGGAGTGTGAAATCAGTAAAGGGGTCAGACAAGGTTGCCCACTATCCCCCTTAATTTTCATATTAACATTGGAAGTTTTATGTAAACAAATTAGGGAAGAAAAAGAAATAAAAGGGATTATGCTTGATACAGCATAGGAGCCTGAAGCAGAGACGCAGCCAGATCCAGAGACACAGCCAGAGCCAGAACAAAACCCTGATTCAGAACCAGAGCCTGAAAGAGAGCCAGAGCCGCAAACAGTGCTTGATAGAGTGCCAGAGCCTGAAACAGAGGCAGAGGGAGATACAGGGCTTGAAACAGCGTCGGAGCCTGAAACACAGAAACAGCGTGAAACAGAGACAAAGGCTGAGACACAGGCCGAGCCTGAAATAGAGCTAGAATAAGTGCTAGAGCCAAAGACTGAGACAAAGCCTAATAAAGAGCAGAAGCCTGAGCCTTATCATTCCTGGGCCGTATTTCGGTAATTAAAATGATAGTTTTACCGAAGCTACTCTTTCTATTCCAAACAATTCCAGTTACAGGAAAGACCAGCAGTATCAACAAGTGGCAAAAAGAAATTTCTAAATTTTTGTGGAAGGGTAAAAGACCAAGAGTAAAGCATAAGATATTAATAGATACTGTAGAAAGAGGTGGCTACGGGTTACCGGATTTGAAGCTATATTACAAAGCCTCATGTCTTCTCTGGTTGAAAGATTGGTATTTATTAAAAAAATTGGGGTATTTTAGATCTAGAAGGTCATCACACCCGTTTTGGGTGGCATGGCTATCTTAATTATGGGAAAATAAAGACGCATAGGAGTTTTTCAAATCATAAAATAAGAAATGCTATATATAAGGTATGGGGAAAATACAAAAGATATTTGGAACAGAAAACCCCAAGATGGAACTCTCCACTAGAAGCAATCGCTGTTAAAAAAAAGCAACAACATCAAAGAGAACTGGATAACGTATAACACAATATTAAGGGGGGAGGAGGAGGGTCAACTAATATTGATAAGTTATGAGAAAATAAAAGATCACTTTTCTAGTTGGCTAGATTACTTCCGGGTGAATGAAGTGTTCAGACAGGATAAGCAGATAGGTTTTGAAAAGGAGCCTTCAAGATTTGAAAGAGAACTACTGAATAGTAAAACCAAAATAATCGCAAAAATGTATAGACTTCTTTTAGACTACGAAGTAATGGATGAGGAGGTTAAGGCTTCAATGATAAAGTGGGCCCAAGATGTGGGCCGTCCAATTATGCTAAAAGATGGGGAAAACTGATGGGATGTAAATTTGAAATTTACAGCCAGCTATAAGATAAGAGAGAACATGATGAAAATGGCTCATAGGTGGTACCTCACTCCTTCCAGATGATCAAGAATGTATAAAAATTTGGCGAATGCTTGTTGGAGATGTGGAGGAAATAACGGTGACATGAGCCACATGTGGTGGACGTGTGAAAAGATTAAGATTTTTTTGGGGGGGAATATACGATGAATTAAAAAAGATGATGGGGATAACTTTTACGGAAAAAACGGAGGCATTTCTATGAAGTATTTTAGATAAAGAGATCCCAAAAAATCTAAGAGAGTTATTCTTGTATGCAACCGCAGCAGCTCGTATACTTGTGGCCAAGGGATGAAAAGATCACGGGGCTCCAAAAATAACAGATTGGCAAATCAAATTACAGGAATTGGTGGAGACGGCTCAATTGACTAGCAAACTCAGAGGAATCTCAAAGCAAAAATTTGCAGAAAAATGGGATGGTTATACAAGATATGTTCAAAAATACAATAATAGTTTTGACTCCGTGCTAGCATTCGAGTGATAAAGGAACTAAAAGGAGGTGGACGACAATTAAGGTTTATTATGTTTTCAGAATGTATTGGAACATTTATATAGAAAGGATTACTGTTTTGTGTACATTCCATTGTAAGAATGGAAACAGAGCCAGAGCCACAGCCTAAGTCTGAAACAGTCCTTGATAGAGTGCCAGAGCCAGAGCCAGAGCGAGACCCTGAATCAGTGCCAGAACCAAGCCCTCATTCAGAACCAGAGCCTGAGAAAGAGCCAGAACCAGAACCAGAGCAACAGCCACAGCCTGAGTCTGAAACAGCCCTTGATAGAGAGCCAGAATCAGAGAATCAGAATCAGAGTCAGAACCAGATCTTCTGTAAAGACGTGGTCTGGTTTTAGCGCAACTGCTCCTCCCACCCGCGATAACAGAGATTGGGTGTTCCAATACACCCCCCCGTAGGGAACCTGCCCCAGCCATTCTGTTGGCTGAGGCCCCCTCCCAGGCAGCCCTGACCCTTTCCCCTTAAAAAGCAAAATACAAAGTATACAATAACCTAAAAAAATAGTAAAAGATAAACAAAGCAAGAAACAATTATGCTAAACTTAAAATAATCTCCGCCCCAACTAAACATTTGTCCCACCCCAGAAAGAAAATAACAACTACATTTGAGGTGCAACAGAGACACAGCCAGAGACAGAGCGAGACCCTGAATCAGTGCCATAACGAAGCCCTCATTCAGAGCCAGAGCCTGAAAAAGAGCCACAGCCCGAACCAGAGCAACAGCCACAGCCTAGAGCCACAGCCTGAGTCTGCAACAGTACTTGATACAGTGCCGGAGCCTGAAACAGAGACACAGCCTCAATCAGAGCCTGAAACAGAGGCAGAGCCACAGCCACAGCCTGAGTCTGAAACAGTCCTTGATAGAGTGCCAGAGCCAGAGCCAGAGCGAGACCCTGAATCAGCGTCAGAGTGAGACCATGAATCAGAGCCAGAGACAGAGCCTCATTCAGAGCCAGAGCTGAAAGAAAGCCAGAGCCTCATTCAGAGCCAGAGCCAGAAATAGGGCTTGATACAGGTCCGGAGCGCAAAACATAGCTGCAGCCACAGCCTAGAGCCACAGCCTGAGTCTCTAACAGTACTTGATACAGTGCCGGAGCTGGAGCCAGAGCCAGAGCCAGAGCCAGAGACAGAGCCAAGCCAGAGCCAGAGACACAGCCAGAGCCAGAACAAAACCCTAATTCAGAACCAGAGCCTGAAAGAGAGCCAGACCCTGAAACATAGCTGGGTCAGAGGCAGAGGAAGAGCCATCATGAGACCCTGAATCAGTCAGAACCAGATTTTCATTCAGAACCAGAACCTGAAAGAGAGCCAGAGCCACAGACAGAGCCTAGAGCCACAGCCGAGATCCACAGCCTGATTCTGAAATAGTGCTTGATAGAGTGCTGGATCCTGAAACAGAGATACTGTCTGATACTGAGCCTGACGCTTAAATGTAGCCAGGGGCAGAGGGAGAGGCAGAGCCTGATACAGTGCTTGATACAGCATAGGAGCCTGAAGCAGAGACGCAGCCAGATCCAGAGACACAGCCAGAGCCAGAACAAAACCCTGATTCAGAACCAGAGCCTGAAAGAGAGCCAGAGTCGCAAACAGTGCTTGATAGAGTGCCAGAGCCTGAAACAGAGGCAGAGGGAGATACAGGGCTTGAAACAGCGTCGGAGCCTGAAACAGAGAAACAGCGTGAAACAGAGACAAGGCTGAGACACAGGCCGAGCCTGAAATAGAGCTAGAATAAGTGCTAGAGCCAAAGACTGAGACAAAGCCTAATAAAGAGCAGAAGCCTGAGCCTGAGCCTGAAACAATGCTTGATACAGTGCCAGAGCCTGAAACAGAACCAGAGCCACAGCTTCAACTACAGCCATAGTGCCACAGCCGGAGTCTGCAACAGTGTTTGATACAGCGCCGGAGCCTGAAACAGAGACACAGCCTGAAACAGAACCTGAGCCTGGTTATTAGCATGGCAATTAAAGAAGAGAGAGGCAGAAAGGCTTATAAATAGAGTTAAGTGCGAAGGCAAAATAATAAACAACCCTAAAGAAATAGAGAAACGATTTCTCGAATTCTTTAGAGAAATCTATAAGGAAGGAAATGAAACAACAGAAGAAGTTAAAGAACATTTAGAACAAAACTGTCTTCCGAAACTTACTAAAGAACAAAAAGAACTGTTGAATGCCCCTATTACATCGTACGAAATTCAAAGAGCAATTAAGGAAGCAAAGATAGGAAAGCCACCAGGGCCAGACGGCCTACCGGCAATATATTATAAAAAAAATGAGGACTTACTGTCTGACCCATTAAGAAGTATCATGAACAACATCTTAAAAGACGGAACCATGCCGGATTCTTGGAAAGACAGCCTTATTGCATTAATTCCAAAACAGGGAACGGACAATCTACTTATTAACAACTATAGGCCTATCGCACTTCTAAATAACGATTATAAATTATATGCAAATATTTTAGCCGAAAGATCAAAAAAAGTCTTCCAGATGATGATACACAATGACCAAGCTGGCTTTTTGCCCGGGAGGCACATTTATAGCAACACTAGAAACATTATAAACTTATTAGCGTATTTAGACTTAAGAATAGAAAAGAAGGCAGTCTTAATGGCTATAGATGCAGAAAAGGCTTTCGACAGGGTATCCTGGAAATTTATGAAAGGTCTATTACACCATATGGATTTTGGTATACAGTAAATAAAAGGGATTGAAGCAATAGAATCAAAACAAAAAGCTAAAATCATAATCAATGGAAATTTATCACAGGAGTGTGAAATCAGTAAAGGGGTCAGACAAGGTTGCCCACTATCCCCCTTAATTTTCATATTAACATTGGAAGTTTTATGTAAACAAATTAGGGAAGAAAAAGAAATAAAAGGGATTATGCTTGATACAGCATAGGAGCCTGAAGCAGAGACGCAGCCAGATCCAGAGACACAGCCAGAGCCAGAACAAAACCCTGATTCAGAACCAGAGCCTGAAAGAGAGCCAGAGCCGCAAACAGTGCTTGATAGAGTGCCACAGCCTGAAACAGAGGCAGAGGGAGATACAGGGCTTGAAACAGCGTCGGAGCCTGAAACACAGAAACAGCGTGAAACAGAGACAAAGGCTGAGACACAGGCCGAGCCTGAAATAGAGCTAGAATAAGTGCTAGAGCCAAAGACTGAGACAAAGCCTAATAAAGAGCAGAAGCCTGAGCCTTATCATTCCTGGGCCGTATTTCGGTAATTAAAATGATAGTTTTACCGAAGCTACTCTTTCTATTCCAAACGATTCCAGTTACAGGAAAGACCAGCAGTATCAACAAGTGGCAAAAAGAAATTTATAAATTTTTGTGGAAGAGTAAAAGACCAAGAGTAAAGCATAAGATATTAATAGATACTGTAGAAAGAGGTGGCTACGGGTTAACGGATTTGAAGCTATATTACAAAGCCTCATGTCTTCTCTGGTTGAAAGATTGGTATTTATTAAAAAATTGGGGTATTTTAGATCTAGAAGGTCATCACACCCGTTTTGGGTGGCATGGCTATCTTAATTATGGGAAAATAAAGACGCATAGGAGTTTTTCAAATCATAAAATAAGAAATGCTATATATAAGGTATGGGGAAAATACAAAAGATATTTGGAACAGAAAACCCCAAGATGGAACTCTCCACTAGAAGCAATCGCTGTTAAAAAAAAGCAACAACATCAAAGAGAACTGGATAACGTATAACACAATATTAAGGGGGGAGGAGGAGGGTCAACCAATATTGATAAGTTATGAGAAAATAAAAGATCACTTTTCTAGTTGGCTAGATTACTTCCGGGTGAATGAAGTGATCAGACAGGATAAGCAGATAGGTTTTGAAAAGGAGCCTTCAAGATTTGAAAGAGAACTACTGAATAGTAAAACCAAAATAATCGCAAAAATGTATAGACTTCTTTTAGACTACGAAGTAATGGATGAGGAGGTTAAGGCTTCAATGATAAAGTGGGCCCAAGATGTGGGCCGTCCAATTATGCTAAAAGATGGGGAAAACTGATGGGATGTAAATTTGAAATTTACAGCCAGCTATAAGATAAGAGAGAACATGATGAAAATGGCTCATAGGTGGTACCTCACTCCTTCCAGATGATCAAGAATGTATAAAAATTTGGCGAATGCTTGTTGGAGATGTGGAGGAAATAACGGTGACATGAGCCACATGTGGTGGACGTGTGAAAAGATTAAGATTTGGGGGGGGGGGGAATATACGATGAATTAAAAAAGATGATGGGGATAACTTTTACGGAGAAAACGGAGGCATTTCTATGAAGTATTTTAGATAAAGAGATCCCAAAAAATCTAAGAGAGCTATTCTTGTATGCAACCGCAGCAGCTCGTATACTTGTGGCCAAGGGATGGAAAGATCACGAGGCTCCAAAAATAACAGATTGGCAAATCAAATTACAGGAATTGGTGGAGACGGCTCAATTGACTAGCAAACTCAGAGGAATCTCAAAGCAAAAATTTGCAGAAAAATGGGATGGTTATACAAGATATGTTCAAAAATACAATAATAGTTTTGACTCCGTGCTAGCATTCGAGTGATAAAGGAACTAAAAGGAGGTGGACGACAATTAAGGTTTATTATGTTTTCAGAATGTATTGGAACATTTATATAGAAAGGATTACTGTTTTGTGTACATTCCATTGTAAGAATGGAAACAGAGCCAGAGCCACAGCCTAAGTCTGAAACAGTCCTTGATAGAGTGCCAGAGCCAGAGCCAGAGCGAGACCCTGAATCAGTGCCAGAACCAAGCCCTCATTCAGAACCAGAGCCTGAGAAAGAGCCAGAACCAGAACCAGAGCAACAGCCACAGCCTGAGTCTGAAACAGCCCTTCATAGAGAGCCAGAATCAGAGAATCAGAATCAGAGTCAGAACCAGATCTTCGGTAAAGACGTGGTCTGGTCTTAGCGCAACTGCTCCTCCCACCCGCGATAACAGAGATTGGGTGTTCCAATACACCCCCCCCCGTAGGGAACCTGCCCCAGCCATTCTGTTGGCTGAGGCCCCCTCCCAGGCAGCCCTGACCCTTTCCCCTTAAAAAGCAAAATACAAAGTATACAATAACCTAAAAAAATAGTAAAAGTCAAACAAAGCAAGAAACAATTATGCTAAACTTACAATAATCTCCGCCCCAACTAAACATTTGTCCCACCCCAGAAAGAAAATAACAACAACAAACTACGTTTGAGGTGCAACAGCGACACAGCCAGAGACAGAGCGAGACCCTGAATCAGTGCCATAACAAAGCCCTCATTCAGAACCAGAGCCTGAAAAAGAGCCACAGCCCGAACCAGAGCAACAGCCACAGCCTAGAGCCACAGCCTGAGTCTGCAACAGTACTTGATACAGTGCCGGAGCCTGAAACAGAGACACAGCCTCAATCAGAGCCTGAAACAGAGGCAGAGCCACAGCCTGAGTCTGAAACAGTCCTTGATAGAGTGCCAGAGCCAGAGCCAGAGCGAGACCCTGAATCAGCGTCAGAGTGAGACCATGAATCAGAGCCAGAGACAGCGCCTCATTCAGAGCCAGAACAGAAAGAAAGCCAGAGCCAGAGCCAGAGCCAGAGCCAGAGCCAGAGCCAGAGCCAGAGCCAGAGCCAGAGCCAGAGCCAGAAATAGGGCTTGATACAGGTCCGGAGCGCAAAACATAGCTGCAGCCACAGCCTAGAGCCACAGCCTGAGTCTGTAACAGTACTTGATACAGTGCCGGAGCTGGAGCCAGAGACAGAGACAGAGACAGAGACAGAGCCAAGCCAGAGCCAGAGACACAGCCAGAGCCAGAACAAAACCCTAATTCAGAACCAGAGCCTGAAAGAGAGCCAGACCCTGAAACATAGCTGGGTCAGAGGCAGAGGAAGAGCCATCATGAGACCCTGAATCAGTCAGAACCAGATCTTCATTCAGAACCAGACCCTGAAAGAGAGCCAGAGCCACAGACAGAGCCACAGACAGAGCCTAGAGCCACAGCCGAGATCCACAGCCTGATTTTGAAATAGTGCTTGATAGAGTGCTGGATCCTGAAACAGAGATACTGTCTGATACTGAGCCTGACGCTTAAATGTAGCCAGGGGCAGAGGGAGAGGCAGAGCCTGATACAGTGCTTGATACAGCATAGGAGCCTGAAGCAGAGACGCAGCCAGATCCAGAGACACAGCCAGAGCCAGAACAAAACCCTGATTCAGAACCAGAGCCTGAAAGAGAGCCAGAGCCGCAAACAGTGCTTGATAGAGTGCCAGAGCCTGAAACAGAGGCAGAGGGAGATACAGGGCTTGAAACAGCGTCGGAGCCTGAAACACAGAAACAGCGTGAAACAGAGACAAGGCTGAGACACAGGCCGAGCCTGAAATAGAGCTAGAATAAGTGCTAGAGCCAAAGACTGAGACAAAGCCTAATAAAGAGCAGAAGCCTGAGCCTGAGCCTGAAACAATGCTTGATACAGTGCCAGAGCCTGAAACAGAACCAGAGCCACAGCTTCAACTACAGCCATAGTGCCACAGCCGGAGTCTGCAACAGTGTTTGATACAGCGCCGGAGCCTGAAACAGAGACACAGCCTGAAACAGAACCTGAGCCTGGTTATTAGCATGGCAATTAAAGAAGAGAGAGGCAGAAAGGCTTATAAATAGAGTTAAGTGCGAAGGCAAAATAATAAACAACCCTAAAGAAATAGAGAAACGATTTCTCGAATTCTTTAGAGAAATCTATAAGGAAGGAAATGAAACAACAGAAGAAGTTAAAGAACATTTAGAACAGAACTGTCTTCCGAAACTTACTAAAGAACAAAAAGAACTGTTGAATGCCCCTATTACATCGTACGAAATTCAAAGAGCAATTAAGGAAGCAAAGATAGGAAAGCCACCAGGGCCAGACGGCCTACCGGCAATATATTATAAAAAAAATGAGGACTTACTGTCTGACCCATTAAGAAGTATCATGAACAACATCTTAAAAGACGGAACCATGCCGGATTCTTGGAAAGACAGCCTTATTGCATTAATTCCAAAAAAGGGAACGGACAATCTACTTATTAACAACTATAGGCCTATCGCACTTCTAAATAACGATTATAAATTATATGCAAATATTTTAGCCGAAAGATCAAAAAAAGTCTTCCAGATGATGATACACAATGACCAAGCTGGCTTTTTGCCCGGGAGGCACATTTATAGCGACACTAGAAACATTATAAACTTATTAGCGTATTTAGACTTAAGAATAGAAAAGAAGGCAGTCTTAATGGCTATAGATGCAGAAAAAGCTTTCGACAGGGTATCCTGGAAATTTATGAAAGGTCTATTACACCATAGGGATTTTGGTATACAGTAAATAAAAGGGATTGACGCAATAGAATCAAAACAAAAAGCTAAAATCATAATCAATGGAAATTTATCACAGGAGTGTGAAATCAGTAAAGGGGTCAGACAAGGTTGCCCACTATCCCCCTTAATTTTCATATTAACATTGGAAGTTTTATGTAAACAAATTAGGGAAGAAAAAGAAATAAAAGGGATTATGCTTGATACAGCATAGGAGCCTGAAGCAGAGACGCAGCCAGATCCAGAGACACAGCCAGAGCCAGAACAAAACCCTGATTCAGAACCAGAGCCTGAAAGAGAGCCAGAGCCGCAAACAGTGCTTGATAGAGTGCCAGAGCCTGAAACAGAGGCAGAGGGAGATACAGGGCTTGAAACAGCGTCGGAGCCTGAAACACAGAAACAGCGTGAAACAGAGACAAAGGCTGAGACACAGGCCGAGCCTGAAATAGAGCTAGAATAAGTGCTAGAGCCAAAGACTGAGACAAAGCCTAATAAAGAGCAGAAGCCTGAGCCTTATCATTCCTGGGCCGTATTTCGGTAATTAAAATGATAGTTTTACCGAAGCTACTCTTTCTATTCCAAACG
>NW_028148578.1:0-37000 GCF_965153285.1 Podarcis tiliguerta | reverse complement strand
TCTGCAATTCACTCAAAAATGGTGCCAAACTGTTGCAAGCGATGCCCTGAAAGCTTTTTCGGTGGAAACAGATGGGTTTTTATCATGGGAAACAGAATGAGCGCTCGACGTCTGAACAACTTTTTTTGAAAAAATCCCTAAGCCGCGCGGTCACAATTTCATCAAAAATCTGGCGTTCTGCAATTCACTCAAAAATGGTGTCAAACTGTTGCAAACGATCCCCTGAAACCGTTCTCTGTGGAAACAGGTGGGTTTTTATCATGGGAAACAGAATTAGCCCTCGACGTCTGAACAACTTTTTTTGAAAAAATCCCTAAGCCACGCGGTCACAATTTCAGCAAAAATCTGACGTTCTACAATTCACTCAAAAATGGTGCCAAACTGTTGCAAACTATCCCCTGAAAGCTTTTTCGGTGGAAACAGGTGGGTTTTTATCATGGGAAACAGAATTAGCCCTTGAAGTCTGAACAACTTTTTTTGAAAAAAACCCTAAGCCGCGCGGTCACAATTTCAGCAAAAATATGACGTTCTGTAATTGACTCAAAAATGGTGCCAAACTGTTGGAAGCGATCCCCTGAAAGCTTTTTCGGTGGAAACAGATGGGTTTTTATCATGGGAAACAGAATTAGCCATCGACGTCTGAACAGCTTTTTTTGAAAAAATCCCTAAGCCGCGCGGTCACAATTTCAGCAAAAATCTGACGTTCTGCAATTCACTCAAAAATGGTGCCAAACTGTTGCAAACGATCCCCTGAAAGCTTTTTCGGTGAAAACAGATGGGTTTTGTTCATGGGAAACAGAATTAGCCCTCGACGTCTGAACAACTTTTTTTGAAAAAATCCCTAAGCCGCGCGGTCACAATTTCATCAAAAATCTGGCGTTCTGCAATTCACTCAAAAATGGTGTCAAACTGTTGCAAACGATCCCCTGAAACCGTTCTCTGTGGAAACAGGTGGGTTTTTATCATGGGAAACAGAATTAGCCCTCGACGTCTGAACAACTTTTTTTGAAAAAATCCCTAAGCCACGCGGTCACAATTTCAGCAAAAATCTGACGTTCTACAATTCACTTAAAAATGGTGCCAAACTGTTGCAAACTATCCCCTGAAAGCTTTTTCGGTGGAAACAGGTGGGTTTTTATCATGGGAAACAGAATTAGCCCTCGACGTCTGAACACCTTTTTTTGAAAAAATCCCTAAGCCGCGCGGTCACAATTTCAGCAAAAATCTGACGTTCTGCAATTCACTCAAAAATGGTGCCAAACTGTTGCAAGCGATCCCCTGAAAGCTTTTTCGGTGGAAACAGATGGGTTTTTATCATGGGAAACAGAATTAGCCTTCGACATCTGAACAACTTTTTTTGAAAAAATCCCTAAGCAATTCACTCAAAAATGGTGCCAAACTGTTGCAAGCGATCCCCTGAAAGCTTTTTCGGTGGAAACAGATGGGTTTTTATCATGGGAAACAGAATTAGCCCTCGACGTCTGAACAACTTTTTTTGAAAAAATCCCTAAGCCACGCGGTCACAATTTCTGCAAAAATCTGACGTTCTACAATTCACTCAAAAATGGTGCCAAACTGTTGCAAACTATCCCCTGAAAGCTTTTTCGGTGGAAACAGGTGGGTTTTTATCATGGGAAACAGAATTAGCCCTCGAAGTCTGAACAACTTTTTTTGAAAAAAACCCTAAGCCGCCCGGTCACAATTTCAGCAAAAATATGCCGTTCTGCAATTGACTCAAAAATGGTGCCAAACTGTTGGAAGCGATCCCCTGAAAGCTTTTTCGGTGAAAACAGATGGGTTTTGTTCATGGGAAACAGAATTAGCCCTCGACGTCTGAACAACTTTTTTTGAAAAAATCCCTAAGCCGCGCGGTCACAATTTCAGCAAAAATCTGGCGTTCTGCAATTCACTCAAAAATGGTGTCAAACTGTTGCATACGATCCCCTGAAACCGTTCTCTGTGGAAACAGGTGGGTTTTTATCATGGGAAACAGAATTAGCCCTCGACGTCTGAACAACTTTTTTTGAAAAAATCCCTAAGCCACGCGGTCACAATTTCAGCAAAAATCTGACGTTCTACAATTCACTCAAAAATGGTGCCAAACTGTTGCAAACTATCCCCTGAAAGAATTTTCGGTGGAAACAGGTGGGTTTTTATCATGGGAAACAGAATTAGCCCTCGACGTCTGAACAACTTTTTTTGAAAAAATCCCTAAGCCGCGCGGTCACAATTTCAGCAAAAATCTGACGTTCTGCAATTCACTAAAAAATGGTGCCAAACTGTTGCAAGCGATCCCCTGAAAGCTTTTTCGGTGGAAACAGATGGGTTTTTATCATGGGAAACAGAATTAGCCTTCGACATCTGAACAACTTTTTTTGAAAAAATCCCTAAGCAATTCACTCAAAAATGGTGCCAAACTGTTGCAAGCGATCCCCTGAAAGCTTTTTCGGTGGAAACAGATGGGTTTTTATCATGGGAAACAGAATTAGCCCTCGACGTCTGAACAACTTTTTTTGAAAAAATCCCTAAGCCACGCGGTCACAATTTCAGCAAAAATCTGACGTTCTACAATTCACTCAAAAATGGTGCCAAACTGTTGCAAACTATCCCCTGAAAGCTTTTTCGGTGGAAACAGGTGGGTTTTTATCATGGGAAACAGAATTAGCCCTCGAAGTCTGAACAACTTTTTTTGAAAAAAACCCTAAGCCGCCCGGTCACAATTTCAGCAAAAATATGCCGTTCTGCAATTGACTCAAAAATGGTGCCAAACTGTTGGAAGCGATCCCCTGAAAGCTTTTTCGGTGAAAACAGATGGGTTTTGTTCATGGGAAACAGAATTAGCCCTCGACGTCTGAACAACTTTTTTTGAAAAAATCCCTAAGCCGCGCGGTCACAATTTCAGCAAAAATCTGGCGTTCTGCAATTCACTCAAAAATGGTGTCAAACTGTTGCAAACGATCCCCTGAAACCATTTTCTGTGGAAACAGGTGGGTTTTTATCATGGGAAACAGAATTAGCCCTCGACGTCTGAACAACTTTTTTTAAAAAAAATCCCTAAGCCGCGCAGTCACAACTTCAGCAAAAATCTGACGTTCTGCAATTCACTCAAAAATGGTGCCAAACTGTTGCAAGCGATCCCCTGAAAGCTTTTTCGGTGAAAACAGATGGGTTTTTATCATGGGAAACAGAATTAGCCCTCGACGTCTGAACAACTTTTTTTGAAAAAATCCCTAAGCCACGCGGTCACAATTTCTGCAAAAATCTGACGTTCTACAATTCACTCAAAAATGGTGCCAAACTGTTGCAAACTATCCCCTGAAAGCTTTTTCGGTGGAAACAGGTGGGTTTTTATCATGGGAAACAGAATTAGCCCTCGAAGTCTGAACAACTTTTTTTGAAAAAAACCCTAAGCCGCCCGGTCACAATTTCAGCAAAAATATGCCGTTCTGCAATTGACTCAAAAATGGTGCCAAACTGTTGGAAGCGATCCCCTGAAAGCTTTTTCGGTGAAAACAGATGGGTTTTGTTCATGGGAAACAGAATGAGCGCTCGACGTCTGAACAACTTTTTTTGAAAAAATCCCTAAGCCGCGCGGTCACAATTTCATCAAAAATCTGGCGTTCTGCAATTCACTCAAAAATGGTGTCAAACTGTTGCAAACGATCCCCTGAAACCGTTCTCTGTGGAAACAGGTGGGTTTTTATCATGGGAAACAGAATTAGCCCTCGACGTCTGAACAACTTTTTTTGAAAAAATCCCTAAGCCACGCGGTCACAATTTCAGCAAAAATCTGACGTTCTACAATTCACTCAAAAATGGTGCCAAACTGTTGCAAACTATCCCCTGAAAGAATTTTCGGTGGAAACAGGTGGGTTTTTATCATGGGAAACAGAATTAGCCCTCGACGTCTGAACAACTTTTTTTGAAAAAATCCCTAAGCCGCGCGGTCACAAATTCAGCAAAAATCTGACGTTCTGCAATTCACTAAAAAATGGTGCCAAACTGTTGCAAGCGATCCCCTGAAAGCTTTTTCGGTGGAAACAGATGGGTTTTTATCATGGGAAACAGAATTAGCCTTCGACATCTGAACAACTTTTTTTGAAAAAATCCCTAAGCAATTCACTCAAAAATGGTGCCAAACTGTTGCAAGCGATCCCCTGAAAGCTTTTTCGGTGGAAACAGATGGGTTTTTATCATGGGAAACAGAATTAGCCCTCGACGTCTGAACAACTTTTTTTGAAAAAATCCCTAAGCCACGCGGTCACAATTTCAGCAAAAATCTGACGTTCTACAATTCACTCAAAAATGGTGCCAAACTGTTGCAAACTATCCCCTGAAAGCTTTTTCGGTGGAAACAGGTGGGTTTTTATCATGGGAAACAGAATTAGCCCTCGAAGTCTGAACAACTTTTTTTGAAAAAAACCCTAAGCCGCCCGGTCACAATTTCAGCAAAAATATGCCGTTCTGCAATTGACTCAAAAATGGTGCCAAACTGTTGGAAGCGATCCCCTGAAAGCTTTTTCGGTGAAAACAGATGGGTTTTGTTCATGGGAAACAGAATTAGCCCTCGACGTCTGAACAACTTTTTTTGAAAAAATCCCTAAGCCGCGCGGTCACAATTTCAGCAAAAATCTGGCGTTCTGCAATTCACTCAAAAATGGTGTCAAACTGTTGCAAACGATCCCCTGAAACCATTTTCTGTGGAAACAGGTGGGTTTTTATCATGGGAAACAGAATTAGCCCTCGACGTCTGAACAACTTTTTTTAAAAAAAATCCCTAAGCCGCGCAGTCACAACTTCAGCAAAAATCTGACGTTCTGCAATTCACTCAAAAATGGTGCCAAACTGTTGCAAGCGATCCCCTGAAAGCTTTTTCGGTGGAAACAGATGGGTTTTGATCATGGGAAACAGAATTATCCCCCGACGTCTGATCAACTTTTTTTGAAAAAATCCCTAAGCCGCGCGGTCACAATTTCAGCAAAAATCTGACGTTCTGCAATTCACTCAAAAATGGTGCCAAACTGTTGCAAGCGATGCCCTGAAAGCTTTTTCGGTGGAAACAGATGGGTTTTTATCATGGGAAACAGAATGAGCGCTCGACGTCTGAACAACTTTTTTTGAAAAAATCCCTAAGCCGCGCGGTCACAATTTCATCAAAAATCTGGCGTTCTGCAATTCACTCAAAAATGGTGTCAAACTGTTGCAAACGATCCCCTGAAACCGTTCTCTGTGGAAACAGGTGGGTTTTTATCATGGGAAACAGAATTAGCCCTCGACGTCTGAACAACTTTTTTTGAAAAAATCCCTAAGCCACGCGGTCACAATTTCAGCAAAAATCTGACGTTCTACAATTCACTCAAAAATGGTGCCAAACTGTTGCAAACTATCCCCTGAAAGCTTTTTCGGTGGAAACAGGTGGGTTTTTATCATGGGAAACAGAATTAGCCCTCGAAGTCTGAACAACTTTTTTTGAAAAAAACCCTAAGCCGCGCGGTCACAATTTCAGCAAAAATATGACGTTCTGTAATTGACTCAAAAATGGTGCCAAACTGTTGGAAGCGATCCCCTGAAAGCTTTTTCGGTGGAAACAGATGGGTTTTGATCATGGGAAACAGAATGAGCGCTCGACGTCTGAACAACTTTTTTTGAAAAAATACCTATGCCGCGCGGTCACAATTTCAGCAAAAATCTGACGTTCTGCTATTCACTCAAAAATGGTGCCAAACTGTTCCAAACGATCCCCTGAAAGCTTTTTCGGTGGATACAGGTTGGCTTTTATCATGGGAAACAGAATTAGCCCTCGACGTCTGAACAACTTTTTTTGAAAAAATCCCTAAGCCGCGCGGTCACAATTTCAGCAAAAATCTGACGTTCTGCAATTCACTCAAAAATGGAGTCAAACTGTTGCAAGCGATCCCCTGAAAGCTTTTTCGGTGGAAACAGATGGGTTTTGATCATGGGAAACAGAATTATCCCTCGACGTCTGAACAACTTTTTTTGAAAAAATCCCTAAGCCGCGCGGTCACAATTTCAGCAAAAATCTGACGTTCTGCAATTCACTCAAAAATTGTGCAAAACTGTTGCAAACGATCCCCTGAAAGATTTTTCGGTGAAAACAGATGGGTTTTGTTCATGGGAAACAGAATTAGCCCTCGACGTCTGAACAACTTTTTTTGAAAAAATCCCTAAGCCGCGCGGTCACAATTTCATCAAAAATCTGGCGTTCTGCAATTCACTCAAAAATGGTGTCAAACTGTTGCAAACGATCCCCTGAAACCGTTTTCTGTGGAAACAGGTGGGTTTTTATCATGGGAAACAGAATTAGCCCTCGACGTCTGAACAACTTTTTTTTGAAAAAATCCCTAAGCCGCGCGGTCACAACTTCAGCAAAAATCTGACGTTCTGCAATTCACTCAAAAATGGTGCCAAACTGTTGCAAGCGATCCCCTGAAAGCTTTTTCGGTGGAAACAGATGGGTTTTGATCATGGGAAACAGAATTATCCCTCGACGTCTGAACAACTTTTTTTGAAAAAATCCCTAAGCCGCGCGGTCACTTTTTCAGCAAAAATCTGACGTTCTGCAATTCACTCAAAAATGGTGCCAAACTGTTGCAAGCGATCCCCTGAAAGCTTTTTCGGTGGAAACAGATGGGTTTTTATCATGGGAAACAGAATGAGCGCTCAACGTCTGAACAACTTTTTTTGAAAAAATCCCTAAGCCGCGCGGTCACAATTTCAGCAAAAATATGACGTTCTGCAATTCACTCAAAAATGGTGCCAAACTGTTGCAAACAATCCCCTGAAAGATTTTTCTGTGGAAACAGGTGGGTTTTTATCATGGGAAACAGAATTAGCCCTCGACGTCTGAACAACTTTTTTTTGAAAAAATCCCTAAGCCGCGCAGTCACAACTTCAGCAAAAATCTGACGTTCTGCAATTCACTCAAAAATGGTGCCAAACTGTTGCAAGCGATCCCCTGAAAGCTTTTTCTGTGGAAACAGATGGGTTTTTATCATGGGAAACAGAATGAGCGCTCGACGTCTGAACAACTTTTTTTGCAAAAATCCCTAAGCCGCGCGGTCACAATTTCAGCAAAAATCTGACGTTCTGCTATTCACTCAAAAATGGTGCCAAACTGTTGCAAGCAATCCCCTGAAAGCTTTTTCGGTGGAAACAGATGAGTTTTTATCATGGGAAACAGAATGAGCGCTCAACGTCTGAACATCTTTTTTTGAAAAAATCACTAAGCCGCGCGGTCACAATTTCAGCAAAAATATGACGTTCTGCAATTCACTCAAAAATGGTGCCAAGCTGTTGCAAGCAATCCCCTGAAAGCTTTTTCGGTGGAAACAGATGAGTTTGTATCATGGGAAACAGAATTAGTCCTCGACGTCTGAACAACTTTTTTTGAAAAAATCCCTAAGCCGCGCGGTCACAATTTCAGCAAAAATCTGACGTTCTGCAATTCACTCAAAAATGGTGCCAAACTGTTGCAAGCGATCCCCTGAAAGCTTTTTCGGTGGAAACAGATGGGTTTTGATCATGGGAAACAGAATTATCCCTCGACGTCTGAACAACTTTTTTTGAAAAAATCCCTAAGCCGCGCTGTCACTTTTTCAGCAAAAATCTGACGTTCTGCAATTCACTCAAAAATGGTGCCAAACTGTTGCAAGCGATCCCCTGAAAGCTTTTTCGGTGGAAACAGGTGGGTTTTTATCATGGGAAACAGAATTAGCCCTCGACGTCTGAACAACTTTTTTTGAAAAAATCCCTAAGCCGCGCGGTCACAATTTCAGCAAAAATCTGACGTTCTGCTATTCACTCAAAAATGGTGCCAAACTGTTCCAAACGATCCCCTGAAAGCTTTTTCGGTGGATGCAGGTGGGCTTTTATCATGGGAAACAGAATTAGCCCTCGACGTCTGAACAACTTTTTCTGAAAAAATCCCTAAGCCGCGCGGTCACAACTTCAGCAAAAATCTGACGTTCTGCAATTCACTCAAAAATGGTGCCAAACTGTTGCAAGCGATCCCCTGAAAGCTTTTTCGGTGGAAACAGGTGGGTTTTTATCATGGGAAACAGAATTAGCCCTCGACGTCTGAAAATGTTTTTTTGAAAAAATCCCTAAGCCGCGCGGTCACAATTTCAGCAAAAATATGACGTTCTGCAATTGACTCAAAAATGGTGCCAAACTGTTGCAAGCGATCCCCTGAAAGCTTTTTCGGTGGAAACAGATGGGTTTTTATCATGGGAAACAGAATGAGCGCTCTACGTCTGAACAACTTTTTTTGAAAAAATCCCTAAGCCGCGCGGTCACAATTTCAGCAAAAATCTGACGTTCTGCAATTCACTCAAAAATGGTGCCAAACTGTTGCAAACAATCCCCTGAAAGCATTTTCTGTGGAAACAGGTGGGTTTTTATCATAGGAAACAGAATTAGCCCTCGACGTCTGAACAACTTTTTTTTGAAAAAATCCCTAAGCCGCGCGGTCACAACTTCAGCAAAAATCTGACGTTCTGCAATTCACTCAAAAATGGTGCCAAACTGTTGCAAGCGATCCCCTGAAAGCTTTTTCGGTGGAAACAGGTGGGTTTTTATCATGGGAAACAGAATTAGCCCTCGACGTCTGAACAACTTTTTTTGAAAAAATCCCTAAGCCGCGCGGTCAAAATTTCAGCAAAAATATGACGTTCTGCAATTGACTCAAAAATGGTGCCAAACTGTTGCAAGCGATCCCCTGAAAGCTTTTTCGGTGGAAACAGATGGGTTTTTATCATGGGAAACAGAATGAGCGCTCGACGTCTGAACAACTTTTTTTGAAAAAATCCCTAAGCCGCGCGGGCACAATTTCAGCAAAAATCTGACGTTCTGCTATTCACTCAAAAATGGTGCCAAACTGTTCCAAACGATCCCCTGAAAGCTTTTTCGGTGGATACAGGTGGGCTTTTATCATGGGAAACAGAATTAGCCCTCGACGTCTGAACATCTTTTTTTGAAAAAATCCCTAAGCCGCGCGGTCACAACTTCAGCAAAAATCTGACGTTCTGCAATTCACTCAAAAATGGTGCCAAACTGTTGCAAGCGATCCCCTGAAAGCTTTTTCGGTGGAAACAGGTGGGTTTTTATCATGGGAAACAGAATTAGCCCTCGACGTCTGAACAACTTTTTTTGAAAAAATCCCTAAGCCGCGCGGTCACAATTTCAGCAAAAATCTGACGTTCTGCTATTCACTCAAAAATGGTGCCAAACTGTTCCAAACGATCCCCTGAAAGCTTTTTCGGTGGATGCAGGTGGGCTTTTATCATGGGAAACAGAATTAGCCCTCGACGTCTGAACAACTTTTTCTGAAAAAATCCCTAAGCCGCGCGGTCACAACTTCAGCAAAAATCTGACGTTCTGCAATTCACTCAAAAATGGTGCCAAACTGTTGCAAGCGATCCCCTGAACGCTTTTTCGGTGGAAACAGGTGGGTTTTTATCATGGGAAACAGAATTAGCCCTCGACGTCTGAACAACTTTTTTTGAAAAAATCCCTAAGCCGCGCGGTCAAAATTTCAGCAAAAATATGACGTTCTGCAATTGACTCAAAAATGGTGCCAAACTGTTGCAAGCGATCCCCTGAAAGCTTTTTCGGTGGAAACAGATGGGTTTTTATCATGGGAAACAGAATGAGCGCTCGACGTCTGAACAACTTTTTTTGAAAAAATCCCTGAGCCGCGCGGTCACAATTTCAGCAAAAATCTGACGTTCTGCTATTCACTCAAAAATGGTGCCAAACTGTTCCAAACGATCCCCTGAAAGCTTTTTCGGTGGATACAGGTGGGCTTTTATCATGGGAAACAGAATTAGCCCTCGACGTCTGAACAACTTTTTTTGAAAAAATCCCTAAGCCGCGCGGTCACAACTTCAGCAAAAATCTGACGTTCTGCAATTCACTCAAAAATGGTGCCAAACTGTTGCAAGCGATCCCCTGAAAGCTTTTTCGGTGGAAACAGGTGGGTTTTTATCATGGGAAACAGAATTAGCCCTCGACGTCTGAACAACTTTTTTTGAAAAAATCCCTAAGCCGCGCGGTCACAATTTCAGCAAAAATCTGACGTTCTGCTATTCACTCAAAAATGGTGCCAAACTGTTCCAAACGATCCCCTGAAAGCTTTTTCGGTGGATGCAGGTGGGCTTTTATCATGGGAAACAGAATTAGCCCTCGACGTCTGAACAACTTTTTCTGAAAAAATCCCTAAGCCGCGCGGTCACAACTTCAGCAAAAATCTGACGTTCTGCAATTCACTCAAAAATGGTGCCAAACTGTTGCAAGCGATCCCCTGAAAGCTTTTTCGGTGGAAACAGGTGGGTTTTTATCATGGGAAACAGAATTAGCCCTCGACGTCTGAAAATGTTTTTTTGAAAAAATCCCTAAGCCGCGCGGTCACAATTTCAGCAAAAATATGACGTTCTGCAATTGACTCAAAAATGGTGCCAAACTGTTGCAAGCGATCCCCTGAAAGCTTTTTCGGTGGAAACAGATGGGTTTTTATCATGGGAAACAGAATGAGCGCTCTACGTCTGAACAACTTTTTTTGAAAAAATCCCTAAGCCGCGCGGTCACAATTTCAGCAAAAATCTGACGTTCTGCAATTCACTCAAAAATGGTGCCAAACTGTTGCAAACAATCCCCTGAAAGCATTTTCTGTGGAAACAGGTGGGTTTTTATCATAGGAAACAGAATTAGCCCTCGACGTCTGAACAACTTTTTTTTGAAAAAATCCCTAAGCCGCGCGGTCACAACTTCAGCAAAAATCTGACGTTCTGCAATTCACTCAAAAATGGTGCCAAACTGTTGCAAGCCATCCCCTGAAAGCTTTTTCGGTGGAAACAGGTGGGTTTTTATCATGGGAAACAGAATTAGCCCTCGACGTCTGAACAACTTTTTTTGAAAAAATCCCTAAGCCGCGCGGTCAAAATTTCAGCAAAAATATGACGTTCTGCAATTGACTCAAAAATGGTGCCAAACTGTTGCAAGCGATCCCCTGAAAGCTTTTTCGGTGGAAACAGATGGGTTTTTATCATGGGAAACAGAATGAGCGCTCGACGTCTGAACAACTTTTTTTGAAAAAATCCCTAAGCCGCGCGGTCACAATTTCAGCAAAAATCTGACGTTCTGCTATTCACTCAAAAATGGTGCCAAACTGTTCCAAACGATCCCCTGAAAGCTTTTTCGGTGGATACAGGTGGGCTTTTATCATGGGAAACAGAATTAGCCCTCGACGTCTGAACAACTTTTTTTGAAAAAATCCCTAAGCCGCGCGGTCACAACTTCAGCAAAAATCTGATGTTCTGCAATTCACTCAAAAATGGTGCCAAACTGTTGCAAGCGATCCCCTGAAAGCTTTTTCGGTGGAAACAGGTGGGTTTTTATCATGGGAAACAGAATTAGCCCTCGACGTCTGAAAATGTTTTTTTGAAAAAATCCCTAAGCCGCGCGGTCACAATTTCAGCAAAAATATGACGTTCTGCAATTGACTCAAAAATGGTGCCAAACTGTTGCAAGCGATCCCCTGAAAGCTTTTTCGGTGGAAACAGATGGGTTTTTATCATGGGAAACAGAATGAGCGCTCTACGTCTGAACAACTTTTTTTGAAAAAATCCCTAAGCCGCGCGGTCACAATTTCAGCAAAAATCTGACGTTCTGCAATTCACTCAAAAATGGTGCCAAACTGTTGCAAACAATCCCCTGAAAGCATTTTCTGTGGAAACAGGTGGGTTTATATCATGGGAAACAGAATTAGCCCTCGACGTCTGAACAACTTTTTTTTGAAAAAATCCCTAAGCCGCGCGGTCACAACTTCAGCAAAAATCTGACGTTCTGCAATTGACTCAAAAATGGTGCCAAACTGTTGCAAGCGATCCCCTGAAAGCTTTTTCGGTGGAAACAGGTGGGTTTTTATCATGGGAAACAGAATTAGCCCTCGACGTCTGAACAACTTTTTTTGAAAAAATCCCTAAGCCGCGCGGTCACAATTTCAGCAAAAATATGACGTTCTGCAATTGACTCAAAAATGGTGCCAAACTGTTGCAAGCGATCCCCTGAAAGCTTTTTCGGTGGAAACAGATGGGTTTTTATCATGGGAAACAGAATGAGCGCTCGACATCTGAACAACTTTTTTTGAAAAAATCCCTAAGCCGCGCGGTCACAATTTCAGCAAAAATCTGACGTTCTGCTATTCACTCAAAAATGGTGCCAAACTGTTCCAAACGATCCCCTGAAAGCTTTTTCGGTGGATGCAGGTGGGCTTTTATCATGGGAAACAGAATTAGCCCTCGACGTCTGAACAACTTTTTTTGAAAAAATCCCTAAGCCGCGCGGTCACAACTTCAGCAAAAATCTGACGTTCTGCAATTCACTCAAAAATGGTGCCAAACTGTTGCAAGCGATCCCCTGAAAGCTTTTTCGGTGGAAACAGGTGGGTTTTTATCATGGGAAACAGAATTAGCCCTCGACGTCTGAAAATGTTTTTTTGAAAAAATCCCTAAGCCGCGCGGTCACAATTTCAGCAAAAATATGACGTTCTGCAATTGACTCAAAAATGGTGCCAAACTGTTGCAAGCGATCCCCTGAAAGCTTTTTCGGTGGAAACAGATGGGTTTTTATCATGGGAAACAGAATGAGCGCTCTACGTCTGAACAACTTTTTTTGAAAAAATCCCTAAGCCGCGCGGTCACAATTTCAGCAAAAATCTGACGTTCTGCAATTCACTCAAAAATGGTGCCAAACTGTTGCAAACAATCCCCTGAAAGCATTTTCTGTGGAAACAGGTGGGTTTATATCATGGGAAACAGAATTAGCCCTCGACGTCTGAACAACTTTTTTTGGAAAAAATCCCTAAGCCGCGCGGTCACAACTTCAGCAAAAATCTGACGTTCTGCAATTCACTCAAAAATGGTGCCAAACTGTTGCAAGCGATCCCCTGAAAGCTTTTTCGGTGGAAACAGGTGGGTTTTTATCATGGGAAACAGAATTAGCCCTCGACGTCTGAACAACTTTTTTTGAAAAAATCCCTAAGCCGCGCGGTCACAATTTCAGCAAAAATATGACGTTCTGCAATTGACTCAAAAATGGTGCCAAACTGTTGCAAGCGATCCCCTGAAAGCTTTTTCGGTGGAAACAGATGGGTTTTTATCATGGGAAACAGAATGAGCGCTCGACGTCTGAACAACTTTTTTTGAAAAAATCCCTAAGCCGCGCGGTCACAATTTCAGCAAAAATCTGACGTTCTGCTATTCACTCAAAAATGGTGCCAAACTGTTCCAAACGATCCCCTGAAAGCTTTTTCGGTGGATGCAGGTGGGCTTTTATCATGGGAAACAGAATTAGCCCTCGACGTCTGAACAACTTTTTTTGAAAAAATCCCTAAGCCGCGCGGTCACAACTTCAGCAAAAATCTGACGTTCTGCAATTCACTCAAAAATGGTGCCAAACTGTTGCAAGCGATCCCCTGAAAGCTTTTTCGGTGGAAACAGGTGGGTTTTTATCATGGGAAACAGAATTAGCCCTCGACGTCTGAAAATGTTTTTTTGAAAAAATCCCTAAGCCGCGCGGTCACAATTTCAGCAAAAATATGACGTTCTGCAATTGACTCAAAAATGGTGCCAAACTGTTGCAAGCGATCCCCTGAAAGCTTTTTCGGTGGAAACAGATGGGTTTTTATCATGGGAAACAGAATGAGCGCTCTACGTCTGAACAACTTTTTTTGAAAAAATCCCTAAGCCGCGCGGTCACAATTTCAGCAAAAATCTGACGTTCTGCAATTCACTCAAAAATGGTGCCAAACTGTTGCAAACAATCCCCTGAAAGCATTTTCTGTGGAAACAGGTGGGTTTATATCATGGGAAACAGAATTAGCCCTCGACGTCTGAACAACTTTTTTTTGAAAAAATCCCTAAGCCGCGCGGTCACAACTTCAGCAAAAATCTGACGTTCTGCAATTCACTCAAAAATGGTGCCAAACTGTTGCAAGCGATCCCCTGAAAGCTTTTTCGGTGGAAACAGGTGGGTTTTTATCATGGGAAACAGAATTAGCCCTCGACGTCTGAACAACTTTTTTTGAAAAAATCCCTAAGCCGCGCGGTCACAATTTCAGCAAAAATATGACGTTCTGCAATTGACTCAAAAATGGTGCCAAACTGTTGCAAGCGATCCCCTGAAAGCTTTTTCGGTGGAAACAGATGGGTTTTTATCATGGGAAACAGAATGAGCGCTCGACGTCTGAACAACTTTTTTTGAAAAAATCCCTAAGCCGCGCGGTCACAATTTCAGCAAAAATCTGACGTTCTGCAATTCACTCAAAAATGGTGCCAAACTGTTCCAAACGATCCCCTGAAAGCTTTTTCGGTGGATGCAGGTGGGCTTTTATCATGGGAAACAGAATTAGCCCTCGACGTCTGAACAACTTTTTTTGAAAAAATCCCTAAGCCGCGCGGTCACAACTTCAGCAAAAATCTGACGTTCTGCAATTCACTCAAAAATGGTGCCAAACTGTTGCAAGCGATCCCCTGAAAGCTTTTTCGGTGGAAACAGATGGGTTTTGATCATGGGAAACAGAATTATCCCTCGACGTCTGAACAACTTTTTTTGAAAAAATCCCTAAGCCGCGCGGTCACAATTTCAGCAAAAATCTGACGTTCTGCAATTCACTCAAAAATGGTGCCAAACTGTTGCAAGCGATCCCCTGAAAGCTTTTTCGGTGGAAACAGATGGGTTTTTATCATGGGAAACAGAATGAGCGCTCAACGTCTGAACATCTTTTTTTGAAAAAATCACTAAGCCGCGCGGTCACAATTTCAGCAAAAATCTGACGTTCTGCAATTCACTCAAAAATGGTGCCAAACTGTTGCAAACAATCCCCTGAAAGCATTTTCTGTGGAAACAGGTGGGTTTATATCATGGGAAAAAGAATTAGCCCTCGACGTCTGAACAACTTTTTTTTGAAAAAATCCCTAAGCCGCGCGGTCACAACTTCAGCAAAAATCTGACGTTCTGCAATTCACTCAAAAATGGTGCCAAACTGTTGCAAGCGATCCCCTGAAAGCTTTTTCGGTGGAAACAGGTGGGTTTTATCATGGGAAACAGAATTAGCCCTCGACGTCTGAAAATGTTTTTTTGAAAAAATCCCTAAGCCGCGCGGTCACAATTTCAGCAAAAATATGACGTTCTGCAATTGACTCAAAAATGGTGCCAAACTGTTGCAAGCGATCCCCTGAAAGCTTTTTCGGTGGAAACAGATGGGTTTTTATCATGGGAAACAGAATGAGCGCTCTACGTCTGAACAACTTTTTTTGAAAAAATCCCTAAGCCGCGCGGTCACAATTTCAGCAAAAATCTGACGTTCTGCTATGCACTCAAAAATGGTGCCAAACTGTTCCAAACGATCCCCTGAAAGCTTTTTCGGTGGATACAGGTGGGCTTTTATCATGGGAAACAGAATTAGCCCTCGACGTCTGAACAACTTTTTTTGAAAAAATCCCTAAACCGCGCGGTCACAATTTCAGCAAAAATCTGACGTTCTGCAATTCACTCAAAAATGGTGCCAAACTGTTGCAAACGATCCCCTGAAAGCTTTTTCGGTGGAAACAGATGGGTTTTGATCATGGGAAACAGAATGAGCGCTCAACGTCTGAACAACTTTTTTTGAAAAAATCACTAAGCCGCGCGGTCACAATTTCAGCAAAAATATGACGTTCTGCAATTCACTCAAAAATGGTGCCAAGCTGTTGCAAGCAATCCCCTGAAAGCTTTTTCCGTGGAAACAGATGAGTTTTTATCATGGGAAACAGAATTAGTCCTCGACGTCTGAACAACTTTTTTTGAAAAAATCCCTAAGCCGCGCGGTCACAATTTCAGCAAAAATCTGACGTTCTGCAATTCACTCAAAAATGGTGCCAAACTGTTGCAAACAATCCCCTGAAAGCTTTTTCTGTGGAAACAGGTGGGTTTTTATCATGGGAAACAGAATTAGCCCTCGACGTCTGAACAACTTTTTTTTGAAAAAATCCCTAAGCCGCGCGGTCACAATTTCAGCAAAAATCTGACGTTCTGCAATTCACTCAAAAATGGTGCCAAACTGTTGCAAACGATCCCCTGAAAGCTTTTTCGGTGAAAACAGGTGGATTTTTATCATGGGAAACAGAATTAGCCCTCGACGTCTGAACAACTTTTTTTGAAAAAATCCCTAAGCCGCACGGTCACAATTTCAGCAAAAATATGACGTTCTGCAATTGACTCAAAAATGGTGCCAAACTGTTGCAAGCGATCCCCTGAAAGCTTTTTCGGTGGAAACAGATGGGTTTTTATCATGGGAAACAGAATGAGCGCTCTACGTCTGAACAACTTTTTTTGAAAAAATCCCTAAGCCGCGCGGTCACAATTTCAGCAAAAATCTGACGTTCTGCAATTCACTCAAAAATGGTGCCAAACTGTTGCAAACAATCCCCTGAAAGCATTTTCTGTGGAAACAGGTGGGTTTTTATCATGGGAAACAGAATTAGCCCTCGACGTCTGAACAACTTTTTTTGAAAAAATCCCTAAGCCGCGCGGTCACAACTTCAGCAAAAATCTGACGTTCTGCAATTCACTCAAAAATGGTGCCAAACTGTTGCAAGCGATCCCCTGAAAGCTTTTTCGGTGGAAACAGATGGGTTTTTATCATGGGAAACAGAATGAGCGCTCAACGTCTGAACATCTTTTTTTGAAAAAATCACTAAGCCGCGCGGTCACAATTTCAGCAAAAATCTGACGTTCTGCAATTCACTCAAAAATGGTGCCAAACTGTTGCAAACAATCCCCTGAAAGCATTTTCTGTGGAAACAGGTGGGTTTTTATCATGGGAAACAGAATTAGCCCTCGACGTCTGAACAACTTTTTTTTGAAAAAATCCCTAAGCCGCGCGGTCACAACTTCAGCAAAAATCTGACGTTCTGCAATTCACTCAAAAATGGTGCCAAACTGTTGCAAGCGATCCCCTGAAAGCTTTTTCGGTGGAAACAGGTGGGTTTTTATTATGGGAAACAGAATTAGCCCTCGACGTCTGAAAATGTTTTTTTGAAAAAATCCCTAAGCCGCGCGGTCACAATTTCAGCAAAAATATGACGTTCTGCAATTGACTCAAAAATGGTGCCAAACTGTTGCAAGCGATCCCCTGAAAGCTTTTTCGGTGGAAACAGATGGGTTTTTATCATGGGAAACAGAATGAGCGCTCTACGTCTGAACAACTTTTTTTGAAAAAATCCCTAAGCCGCGCGGTCACAATTTCAGCAAAAATCTGACGTTCTGCTATTCACTCAAAAATGGTGCCAAACTGTTCCAAACGATCCCCTGAAAGCTTTTTCGGTGGAAACAGGTGGATTTTTATCATGGGAAACAGAATTAGCCCTCGACGTCTGAACAACTTTTTTTGAAAAAACCCCTAAGCCGCGCGGTCACAATTTCAGCAAAAATCTGACGTTCTGCAATTCACTCAAAAATGGTGCCAAACTGTTGCAAGCGATCTCCTGAAAGCTTTTTCGGTGGAAACAGGTGGATTTTTATCATGGGAAACAGAATGAGCCCTCGACGTCTGAACAACTTTTTTTGAAAAAATCCCCAAACCGCACGGTCACAATTTCAGCAAAAATCTGACATTCTGCAATTCACTCAAAAATGGTGCCAAAATGTTGCAAGCGATCCCCTGAAAGCTTTTTCGGTGGAAACAGATGAGTTTTTATCATGGGAAACAGAATTAGCCCTCGACGTCTGAACAACTTTTTTTGAAAAAATCCCTAAGCCGCCCGGTCACAATTTCAGCAAAAATATGACGTTCTGCAATTCACTCAAAAATGGTGCCAAACTGTTGCAAGCGATCCCCTGAAAGCTTTTTCTGTGGAAACAGATTGGTTTTTATCATGGGAAACAGAATGAGCCCTCGACGTCTGAGCAACTTTTTTTGAAAAAATCCCTAAGCCGCGCGGTCACAATTTCAGCAAAAATATGACGTTCTGCAATTCACTCAAAAATGGTGCCAAACTGTTGCAAGCGATCCCCTGAAAGCTTTTTCGGTGGAAACAGATGAGTTTTTATCATGGGAAACAGAATTAGCCCTCGACGTCTGAACAACTTTTTTTGAAAAAATCCCTAAGCAATTCACTCAAAAATGGTGCCAAACTGTTGCAAGCGATCTCCTGAAAGCTTTTTCGGTGGAAACAGATGAGTTCTTATCATGGGAAACAGAATTAGCCCTCGACGTCTGAACAACTTTTTTTGAAAAAATCCCTAAGCCGCGCGGTCACAATTTCAGCAAAAATCTGACGTTCTGCAATTCACTCAAAAATGGTGCCAAACTGTTGCAAGCGATCCCCTGAAAGCTTTTTCGGTGGAAACAGATGGGTTTTTATCATGGGAAACAGAATTAGCCCTCGACGTCTGAACAAGTTTTTTTGAAAAAATCCCTAAGCCTCGCTGTCACAATTTCAGCAAAAATCTGATGTTCTGCAATTCACTCAAAAATGGTGCCAAACTGTTGCAAGCGATCCCCTGAAAGCTTTTTCGGTAGAAACAGATGGGTTTTTATCATGGGAAACAGAATGAGCGCTCAACATCTGAACAACTTATTTTGAAAAAATCCCTAAGCCGCGCGGTCACAATTTCAGCAAAAATATGACGTTCTGCAATTGACTCAAAAATGGTGCCAAACTGTTGCAAGCGATCCCCTGAAAGCTTTTTCGGTGGAAACAGATGAGTTTTTATCATGGGAAAGAGAATTAGCCCTCGACGTCTGAACAACTTTTTTTGAAAAAATCCCTAAGCAATTCACTCAAAAATGGTGCCAAACTGTTGAAAGCGATCTCCTGAAAGCTTTTTCGGTGGAAACAGATGGGTTTTTATCATGGGAAACAGAATTAGCCCTCGACGTCTGAACAACTTTTTTTGAAAAAATCCCTAAGCCGCGCGGTCACAATTTCAGCAAATATCTGACGTTCTGCAATTCACTCAAAAATGGAGTCAAACTGTTGCAAGCGATCCCCTGAAAGCTTTTTCGGTGGAAACAGATGAGTTTTTATCATGGGAAACAGAATTAGCCCTCGACGTCTGAACAACTTTTTTTGAAAAAATCCCTAAGCAATTCACTCAAAATTGGTGCCAAACTGTTGCAAGCGATCTCCTGAAAGCTTTTTCTGTGGAAACAGATGGGTTTTTATCATGGGAAACAGAATTAGCCCTCGAAGTCTGAACAACTTTTTTTGAAAAAATCCCTAAGCAATTCACTCAAAAATGGTGCCAAACTGTTGAAAGCGATCTCCTGAAAGCTTTTTCAGTGGAAACAGATGGGTTTTTATCATGGGAAACAGAATTAGCCCTCGACGTCTGAACAACTTTTTTTGAAAAAATCCCTAAGCTTCGCGTTCACAATTTCAGCAAAAATCTGACGTTCTGCAATTCACTCAAAAATGGTGCCAAACTGTTGCAAGCGATCCCCTGAAAGCTTTTTCGGTGGAAACAGATGGGTTTTTATCATGGGAAACAGATTTAGCCCTCGACGTCTGAACAACTTTTTTTGAAAAAATCCCTAAGCCGCGCGGTCACAATTTCAGCAAAAATCTGACGTTCTGCAATTCACTCAAAAATGGTGCCAAACTGTTGCAAGCGATCCCCTGAAAGCTTTTTCGGTGGAAACAGATGAGTTTTTATCATGGGAAACAGAATGAGCCCTCGACGTCTGAGCAACTTTTTTTGAAAAAATCCCTAAGCCGCGCGGTCACAATTTCAGCAAAAATATGACGTTCTGCAATTCACTCAAAAATGGTGCCAAACTGTTGCAAGCGATCCCCTGAAAGCTTTTTCGGTGGAAACAGATGAGTTTTTATCATGGGAAACAGAATTAGCCCTCGACGTCTGAACAACTTTTTTTGAAAAAATCCCTAAGCAATTCACTCAAAAATGGTGCCAAACTGTTGCAAGCGATCCCCTGAAAGCTTTTTCGGTGGAAACAGATGGGTGTTTATCATGGGAAACAGAATGAGCGCTCAACGTCTGAACAACTTTTTTTGAAAAAATCCCTAAGCCGCTCGGTCACAATTTCAGCAAAAATCTGACGTTCTGCAATTCACTCAAAAATGGTGCCAAACTGTTCCAAACGATCCCCTGAAAGCTTTTTCGGTGGAAACAGGTGGATTTTTATCATGGGAAACAGAATTAGCCCTCGACGTCTGAACAACTTTTTTTGAAAAAATCCCTAAGCCGCGCGGTCACAATTTCAGCAAAAATCTGACGTTCTGCAATTCACTCAAAAATGGTGCCAAACTGTTGCAAGCGATCTCCTGAAAGCTTTTTCGGTGGAAACAGGTGGATTTTTATCCTGGGAAACAGAATGAGCCCTCGACGTCTGAACAACTTTTTTTGAAAAAATCCCTAAACCGCGCGGTCACAATTTCAGCAAAAATCTGACATTCTGCAATTCACTCAAAAATGGTGCCAAAATGTTGCAAGCGATCCCCTGAAAGCTTTTTCGGTGGAAACAGATGAGTTTTTATCATGGGAAACAGAATTAGCCCTCGACGTCTGAACAACTTTTTTTGAAAAAATCCCTAAGCCGCCCGGTCACAATTTCAGCAAAAATATGACGTTCTGCAATTCACTCAAAAATGGTGCCAAACTGTTGCAAGCGATCCCCTGAAATCTTTTTCTGTGGAAACAGATTGGTTTTTATCATGGGAAACAGAATGAGCCCTCGACGTCTGAGCAACTTTTTTTGAAAAAATCCCTAAGCCGCGCGGTCACAATTTCAGCAAAAATATGACGTTCTGCAATTCACTCAAAAATGGTGCCAAACTGTTGCAAGCGATCCCCTGAAAGCTTTTTCGGTGGAAACAGATGAGTTTTTATCATGGGAAACAGAATTAGCCCTCGACGTCTGAACAACTTTTTTTGAAAAAATCCCTAAGCAATTCACTCAAAAATGGTGCCAAACTGTTGCAAGCGATCCCCTGAAAGCTTTTTCGGTGGAAACAGATGGGTTTTTATCATGGGAAACAGAATGAGCGCTCAACGTCTGAACAACTTTTTTTGAAAAAATCCCTAAGCCGCTCGGTCACAATTTCAGCAAAAATCTGAGGTTCTGCAATTCACTCAAAAATGGTGCCAAACTGTTGCAAGCGATCCCCTGAAAGCTTTTTCGGTGGAAACAGATGGGTTTTTATCATGGGAAACAGAATTAGCCCTCGACGTCTGAACAAGTTTTTTTGAAAAAATCCCTAAGCCGCGCTGTCACAATTTCAGCAAAAATCTGATGTTCTGCAATTCACTCAAAAATGGTGCCAAACTGTTGCAAGCGATCCCCTGAAAGCTTTTTCGGTAGAAACAGATGGGTTTTTATCATGGGAAACAGAATGAGCGCTCAACATCTGAACAACTTATTTTGAAAAAATCCCTAAGCCGCGCTGTCACAATTTCAGCAAAAATCTGATGTTCTGCAATTCACTCAAAAATGGTGCCAAACTGTTGCAAGCGATCCCCTGAAAGCTTTTTCGGTGGAAACAGATGAGTTTTTATCATGGGAAACAGAATTAGCCCTCGACGTCTGAACAACTTTTTTTGAAAAAATCCCTAAGCAATTCACTCAAAATTGGTGCCAAACTGTTGCAAGCGATCTCCTGAAAGCTTTTTCTGTGGAAACAGATGGGTTTTTATCATGGGAAACAGAATTAGCCCTCGACGTCTGAACAACTTTTTTTGAAAAAATCCCTAAGCAATTCACTCAAAAATGGTGCCAAACTGTTGAAAGCGATCTCCTGAAAGCTTTTTCAGTGGAAACAGATGGGTTTTTATCATGGGAAACAGAATTAGCCCTCGACGTCTGAACAACTTTTTTTGAAAAAATCCCTAAACCGCGCGGTCACAATTTCAGCAAAAATCTGACGTTCTGCAATTCACTCAAAAATGGAGTCAAACTGTTGCAAGCGATCCCCTGAAAGCTCTTTCAGTGGAAACAGATGAGTTTTTATCATGGGAAAAAGAATTAGCCCTCGACGTCTGAACAACTTTTTTTGAAAAAATCCCTAAGCTTCGCGTTCACAATTTCACCAAAGTCTGACGTTCTGCAATTCACTCAAAAATGGTGCCAAACTGTTGCAAGCGATCCCCTGAAAGCTTTTTCGGTGGAAACAGATGGGTTTTTATCATGGGAAACAGATTTAGCCCTCGACGTCTGAACAACTTTTTTTGAAAAAATCCCTAAGCCGCGCGGTCACAATTTCAGCAAAAATCTGACGTTCTGCAATTCACTCAAAAATGGTGCCAAACTGTTGCAAGCGATCCCCTGAAAGCTTTTTCGGTGGAAACAGATGAGTTTTTATCATGGGAAACAGAATTAGCCCTCGACGTCTGAACAACTTTTTTTGAAAAAATCCCTAAGCCGCGCGGTCACAATTTCAACAAAAATATGACGTTCTGCAATTCACTCAAAAATGGTGCCAAACTGTTGCAAGCGATCCCCTGAAAGCTTTTTCGGTGGAAACAGATGAGTTTTTATCATGGGAAACAGAATTAGCCCTCGACGTCTGAACAACTTTTTTTGAAAAAATCCCTAAGCAATTCACTCAAAAATGGTGCCAAACTGTTGCAAGCGATCCCCTGAAAGCTTTTTCGGTGGAAACAGATGGGTTTTTATCATGGGAAACAGAATGAGCGCTCAACGTCTGAACAACTTTTTTTGAAAAAATCCCTAAGCCGCGCGGTCACAATTTCAGCAAAAATCTGACGTTCTGCAATTCACTCAAAAATGGTGCCAAACTGTTGCAAACGATCCCCTGAAAGCTTTTTCGGTGGAAACAGGTGTATTTTTATCATGGGAAACAGAATGAGCCCTCGACGTCTGAACAACTTTTTTTGAAAAAATCCCTAAACCGCGCGGTCACAATTTCAGCAAAAATCTGACATTCTGCAATTCACTCAAAAATGGTGCCAAACTGTTGCAAGCGATCCCCTGAAAGCTTTTTCTGTGGAAACAGATTGGTTTTTATCATGGGAAACAGAATGAGCCCTCGAGGTCTGAGCAACTTTTTTTGAAGAAATCCCTAAGCCGCGCGGTCACAATTTCAGCAAAAATCTGACGTTCTGCAATTCACTCAAAAATGGTGCCAAACTGTTGCAAGTGATCCCCTGAAAGCTTTTTCTTTGGAAACAGGTGGGTTTTTATCACGGGAAAGAGAATTAGCCCTCGACGTCTGAACAACTTTTTTTGAAAAAATCCCTAAGCCGCGCGGTCACAATTTCAGCAAAAATCTGACGTTCTGCAATTCACTCAAAAATCGTGCCAAACTGTTGCAAGCGATCCCCTGAAATCTTTTTCGGTGGAAACAGATGGGTTTTTATCATGGGAAACAGAATTAGCCCTCGACGTCTGAACAAGTTTTTTTGAAAAAATCCCTAAGCCGCGCGGTCACAATTTCAGCAAAAATATGACGTTCTGCAATTCACTCAAAAATGGTGCCAAACTGTTGCAAGCGATCCCCTGAAAGCTTTTTCTGTGGAAACAGGTGGATTTTTATCATGGGAAACAGAATGAGCCCTCGACGTCTGAACAACTTTTTTTGAAAAAATCCCTAAGCCGCGCGGTCACAATTTCAGCAAAAATATGACGTTCTGCAATTCACTCAAAAATGGTGCCAAACTGTTGCAAGCGATCCCCTGAAAGCTTTTTCGGTGGAAACAGATGAGTTTTTATCATGGGAAACAGAATGAGCCCTCGACGTCTGAACAACTTTTTTTGAAAAAATCCCTAAGCCGCGCGGTCACAATTTCAGCAAAAATATGACGTTCTGCAATTCACTCAAAAATGGTGCCAAACTGTTGCAAGCGATCCCCTGAAAGCTTTTTCTGTGGAAACAGATTGGTTTTTATCATGGGAAACAGAATGAGCCCTCGAGGTCTGAGCAACTTTTTTTGAAGAAATCCCTAAGCCGCGCGGTCACAATTTCAGCAAAAATCTGACGTTCTGCAATTCACTCAAAAATGGTGCCAAACTGTTGCAAGCGATCCCCTGAAAGCTTTTTCGGTGGAAACAGATGGGTTTTGATCATGGGAAACAGAATTAACCCTCGACGTCTGAACAACTTTTTTTGAAAAAATCCCTAAGCCGCGCGGTCACAATTTCAGCAAAAATCTGACGTTCTGCAATTCACTCAAAAATGGTGCCAAACAGTTGCAAGCGATCCCCTGAAAGCTTCTTCGGTGGAAACAGATGAGTTTTTATCATGGGAAACAGAATTAACCCTCGACGTCTGAACAACTTTTTTTGAAAAAATCCCTAAGCCGCGCGGTCACAATTTCTGCAAAAATCTGACGTTCTGCAATTCACTCAAAAATGGTGCCAAACTGTTGCAAGCGATCCCCTGAAAGCTTTTTCGGTGGAAACAGATGGGTTTTTATCATGGGAAACAGAATTAGCCCTCGACGTCTGAACAACTTTTTTTGAAAAAATCCCTAAGCCGCGCGGTCACAATTTCAGCAAAAATCTGACGTTCTGCAATTCACTCAAAAATGGTGCCAAACAGTTGCAAACGATCCCCTGAAAGCTTTTTCGGTGGAAACAGGTGGATTTTTATCATGGGAAACAGAATTAGCCCTCGACGTCTGAACAACTTTTTTTGAAAAAATCCCTAAGCCGCGCGGTCACAATTTCAGCAAAAATATGACGTTCTGCAATTCACTCAAAAATGGTGCCAAACTGTTGCAAGTGATCCCCTGAAAGCTTTTTTGGTGGAAACAGATGAGTTTTTATCATGGGAAACAGAATTAGCCCTCGACGTCTGAACAACTTTTTTTGAAAAAATCCCTAAGCAATTCACTCAAAAATGGTGCCAAACTGTTGCAAGCGATCTCCTGAAAGCTTTTTCGGTGGAAACAGATGGGTTTTTATCATGGGAAACAGAATGAGCGCTCAACGTCTGAACAACTTTTTTTGAAAAAATCTCTAAGCCGCGCGGTCACAATTTCAGCAAAAATATGACGTTCTGCAATTCACTCAAAAATGGTGCCAAACTGTTGCAAGCGATCCCCTGAAAGCTTTTTCGGTGGAAACAGATGAGTTTTTATCATGGGAAACAGAATTAGCCCTCGACGTCTGAACAACTTTTTTTGAAAAAATCCCTAAGCAATTCACTCAAAAATGGTGACAAACTGTTGCAAACAATCCCCTGAAAGCTTTTTCGGTGGAAACAGATGGGTTTTTATCATGGGAAACAGAATTAGCCCTCGACGTCTGAACAACTTTTTTTGAAAAAATCCCTAAGCCGCGCGGTCACAATTTCAGCAAAAATCTGACGTTCTGCAATTCACTCAAAAATGGTGCCAAACAGTTGCAAACGATCCCCTGAAAGCTTTTTCGGTGGAAACAGGTGGATTTTTATCATGGGAAACAGAATTAGCCCTCGACGTCTGAACAACTTTTTTTGAAAAAATCCCTAAGCCGCGCGGTCACAATTTCAGCAAAAATATGACGTTCTGCAATTCACTCAAAAATGGTGCCAAACTGTTGCAAGTGATCCCCTGAAAGCTTTTTTGGTGGAAACAGATGAGTTTTTATCATGGGAAACAGAATTAGCCCTCGACGTCTGAACAACTTTTTTTGAAAAAATCCCTAAGCAATTCACTCAAAAATGGTGCCAAACTGTTGCAAGCGATCTCCTGAAAGCTTTTTCGGTGGAAACAGATGGGTTTTTATCATGGGAAACAGAATGAGCGCTCAACGTCTGAACAACTTTTTTTGAAGAAATCTCTAAGCCGCGCGGTCACAATTTCAGCAAAAATATGACGTTCTGCAATTCACTCAAAAATGGTGCCAAACTGTTGCAAGCGATCCCCTGAAAGCTTTTTCGGTGGAAACAGATGAGTTTTTATCATGGGAAACAGAATGAGCCCTCGACGTCTGAACAAATTTTTTTGAAAAAATCCCTAAGCAATTCACTCAAAAATGGTGACAAACTGTTGCAAACAATCCCCTGAAAGCTTTTTCTGTGGAAACAGCTGAGTTTTTATCATGGGAAACAGAATTAACCCTCGACGTCTGAACAACTTTTTTTGAAAAAATCCCTAAGCCGCGCGGTCACAATTTCAGCAAAAATCTGACGTTCTGCAATTCACTCAAAAATGGTGCCAAACTGTTGCAAGCGATCCCCTGAAAGCTTTTTCGGTGGAAACAGGTGGATTTTTATCATGGGAAACAGAATGAGCGCTCAACGTCTGAACAACTTTTTCTGAAAAAATCCCTAAGCCGCACGGTCACAATTTCAGCAAAAATCTGACGTTCTGCAATTCACTCAAAAATGGTGCCAAACTGTTGCAAGCGATCCCCTGAAAGCTTTTTCGGTGGAAACAGATGGGTTTTTATCATGGGAAACAGAATTAGCCCTCGACGTCTGAACAACTTTTTTTGAAAAAATCCCTAAGCCGCGCGGTCACAATTTCAGCAAAAATCTGACGTTCTGCAATTCACTCAAAAATGGTGCCAAACAGTTGCAAACGATCCCCTGAAAGCTTTTTCGGTGGAAACAGGTGGATTTTTATCATGGGAAAGAGAATTAGCCCTCGACGTCTGAACAACTTTTTTTGAAAAAATCCCTAAGCCGCGCGGTCACAATTTCAGCAACAATATGACGTTCTGCAATTCACTCAAAAATGGTGCCAAACTGTTGCAAGTGATCCCCTGAAAGCTTTTTTGGTGGAAACAGATGAGTTTTTATCATGGGAAACAGAATTAGCCCTCGACGTCTGAACAACTTTTTTTGAA
This sequence comes from Podarcis tiliguerta, assembly GCF_965153285.1. Classification (NCBI taxonomy): domain Eukaryota; kingdom Metazoa; phylum Chordata; class Lepidosauria; order Squamata; family Lacertidae; genus Podarcis; species Podarcis tiliguerta. The sequence continues at coordinate 10,188 of NW_028148578.1, read as the reverse complement.
AAAATCCCTAAGCAATTCACTCAAAAATGGTGCCAAACTGTTGCAAGCGATCTCCTGAAAGCTTTTTCGGTGGAAACAGATGGGTTTTTATCATGGGAAACAGAATGAGCGCTCAACGTCTGAACAACTTTTTTTGAAAAAATCTCTAAGCCGCGCGGTCACAATTTCAGCAAAAATATGACGTTCTGCAATTCACTCAAAAATGGTGCCAAACTGTTGCAAGCGATCCCCTGAAAGCTTTTTCGGTGGAAACAGATGAGTTTTTATCATGGGAAACAGAATGAGCCCTCGACGTCTGAACAACTTTTTTTGAAAAAATCCCTAAGCCGCGCGGTCACAATTTCAGCAAAAATATGACGTTCTGCATTTCACTCAAAAATGGTGCCAAACTGTTGCAAGCGATCCCCTGAAAGCTTTTTCTGTGGAAACAGGTGGGTTTTTATCACGGGAAAGAGAATTAGCCCTCGGCGTCTAAACAACTTTTTTTGCAAAAATCCCTAAGCCGCGCGGTCACAATTTCAGCAAAAATCTGACGTTCTGCAATTCACTCAAAAATGGTGCCAAACTGTTGCAAGCGATCCCCTGAAAGCTTTTTCGGTGGAAACAGATGAGTTTTTATCATGGGAAGCAGAATTAGCCCTCGACGTCTGAACAACTTTTTTTGAAAAAATCCCTAAGCCGCGCGGTCACAATTTCAGCAAAAATCTGACGTTCTGCAATTCACTCAAAAATGGTGCCAAACTGTTGCAAGCGATCCCCTGAAAGCTTTTTCGGTGGAAACAGATGGGTTTTTATCATGGGAAACAGAATTAGCCCTCGACGTCTGAACAACTTTTTTTGAAAAAATCCCTAAGCCGCGCGGTCACAATTTCAGCAAAAATCTGACGTTCTGCAATTCACTCAAAAATGGTGCCAAACTGTTGCAAGTGATCCCCTGAAAGCTTTTTTGGTGGAAACAGATGAGTTTTTATCATGGGAAACATAATTAGCCCTCGACGTCTGAACAACTTTTTTTGAAAAAATCCCTAAGCAATTCACTCAAAAATGGTGACAAACTGTTGCAAACAATCCCCTGAAAGCTTTTTCTGTGGAAACAGCTGAGTTTTTATCATGGGAAACAGAATTAACCCTCGACGTCTGAACAACTTTTTTTGAAAAAATCCCTAAGCCGCGCGGTCACAATTTCAGCAAAAATATGACGTTCTGCAATTCACTCAAAAATGGTGCCAAACTGTTGCAAGCGATCCCCTGAAAGCTTTTTCGGTGGAAACAGGTGGATTTTTATCATGGGAAACAGAATGAGCGCTCAACGTCTGAACAACTTTTTCTGAAAAAATCCCTAAGCCGCACGGTCACAATTTCAGCAAAAATCTGACGTTCTGCAATTCACTCAAAAATGGTGCCAAACTGTTGCAAGCGATCCCCTGAAAGCTTTTTCGGTGGAAACAGATGAGTTTTTATCATGGGAAACAGAATGAGCCCTCGACGTCTGAACAACTTTTTTTGAAAAAATCCCTAAGCCGCGCGGTCACAATTTCAGCAAAAATATGACGTTCTGCAATTCACTCAAAAATGGTGCCAAACTGTTGCAAGCGATCCCCTGAAAGCTTTTTCGGTGGAAACAGGTGGATTTTTATCATGGGAAACAGAATGAGCCCTCGACGTCTGAACAACTTTTTTTGAAAAAATCCCTAAGCCGCGCGGTCACAATTTCAGCAAAAATATGACGTTCTGCAATTCACTCAAAAATGGTGCCAAACTGTTGCAAGCGATCTCCTGAAAGCTTTTTCGGTGGAAACAGATGGGTTTTTATCATGGGAAACAGAATGAGCGCTCAACGTCTGAACAACTTTTTTTGAAAAAATCCCTAAGCAATTCACTCAAAAATGGTGCCAAACTGTTGCAAGCGATCTCCTGAAAGCTTTTTCGGTGGAAACAGATGGGTTTTTATCATGGGAAACAGAATTAGCCCTCGACGTCTAAACAACTTTTTCTGAAAAAATCCCTAAGCCGCGCGGTCACAATTTCAGCAAAAATCTGACGTTCTGCAATTCACTCAAAAATGGTGCCAAACTGTTGCAAGCGATCCCCTGAAAGCTTTTTCGGTGGAAACAGATGAGTTTTTATCATGGGAAGCAGAATTAGCCCTCGACGTCTGAACACCTTTTTTTGAAAAAATCCCTAAGCCGCGCGGTCACAATTTCAGCAAAAATCTGACGTTCTGCAATTCACTCAAAAATGGTGCCAAACTGTTGCAAGCGATCCCCTGAAAGCTTTTTCGGTGGAAACAGATGGGTTTTTATCATGGGAAACAGAATTAGCCCTCGACGTCTGAACAACTTTTTTTGAAAAAATCCCTAAGCCGCGCGGTCACAATTTCAGCAAAAATCTGACGTTCTGCAATTCACTCAAAAATGGTGCCAAACAGTTGCAAACGATCCCCTGAAAGCTTTTTCGGTGGAAACAGGTGGATTTTTATCATGGGAAACAGAATTAGCCCTCGACGTCTGAACAACTTTCTTTGAAAAAATCCCTAAGCCGCGCGGTCACAATTTCAGCAAAAATATGACGTTCTGCAATTCACTCAAAAATGGTGGCAAACTGTTGCAAGTGATCCCCTGAAAGCTTTTTTGGTGGAAACAGATGAGTTTTTATCATGGGAAACAGAATTAGCCCGCGACGTCTGAACAACTTTTTTTGAAAAAATCCCTAAGCAATTCACTCAAAAATGGTGACAAACTTTTGCAAACAATCCCCTGAAAGCTTTTTCTGTGGAAACAGCTGAGTTTTTATCATGGGAAACAGAATTAACCCTCGACGTCTGAACAACTTTTTTTGAAAAAATCCCTAAGCCGCGCGGTCACAATTTCAGCAAAAATCTGATGTTCTGCAATTCACTCAAAAATGGTGCCAAACTGTTGCAAGCGATCCCCTGAAAGCTTTTTCTGTGGAAACAGATTGGTTTTTATCATGGGAAACAGAATGAGCCCTCGAGGTCTGAGCAACTTTTTTTGAAGAAATCCCTCAGCCGCGCGGTCACAATTTCAGGAAAAAATATGACGTTCTGCAATTCACTCAAAAATGGTGCCAAACTGTTGCAAGCGATCCCCTGAAAGCTTTTTCTGTGGAAACAGGTGGGTTTTTTTCACGGGAAAGAGAATTAGCCCTCGACGTCTAAACAACTTTTTTTGCAAAAATCCCTAAGCTGCGCGGTCACAATTTCAGCAAAAATCTGACGTTCTGCAATTCACTCAAAAATGGTGCCAAACTGTTGCAAGCGATCCCCTGAAAGCTTTTTCGGTGGAAACAGATGGGTTTTTATCATGGGAAACAGAATGAGCGCTCAACGTCTGAACAACTTTTTTTGAAAAAATCCCTAAGCAATTCACTCAAAAATGGTGCCAAACTGTTGCAAGCGATCTCCTGAAAGCTTTTTCGGTGGAAACAGATGGGTTTTTATCATGGGAAACAGAATGAGCGCTCAACGTCTGAACAACTTTTTTTGAAAAAATCCCTAAGCAATTCACTCAAAAATGGTGACAAACTGTTGCAAACGATCCCCTGAAAGCTTTTTCGGTGGAAACAGGTGGATTTTTATCATGGGAAACAGAATTAGCCCTCGACGTCTGAACAAATTTTTTTGAAAAAATCCCTAAGCCGCGCGGTCACAATTTCAGCAAAAATCTGACGTTCTGCAATTCACTCAAAAATGGTGCCAAACTGTTGCAAGTGATCCCCTGAAAGCTTTTTCGGTGGAAACAGATGAGTTTTTATCATGGGAAACAGAATTAGCCCTCGACGTCTGAACAACTTTTTTTGAAAAAAATCCCTAAGCCGCGCGGTCACAATTTCAGCAAAAATATGACGTTCTGCAATTCACTCAAAAATGGTGCCAAACTGTTGCAAGCGATCCCCTGAAAGCTTTTTCGGTGGAAACAGATGAGTTTTTATCATGGGAAACAGAATTAGCCCTCGACGTCTGAACAACTTTTTTTGAAAAAATCCCTAAGCAATTCACTCAAAAATGGTGACAAACTTTTGCAAACAATCCCCTGAAAGCTTTTTCTGTGGAAACAGCTGAGTTTTTATCATGGGAAACAGAATTAACCCTCGACGTCTGAACAACTTTTTTTGAAAAAATCCCTAAGCCGCGCGGTCACAATTTCAGCAAAAATCTGATGTTCTGCAATTCACTCAAAAATGGTGCCAAACTGTTGCAAGCGATCCCCTGAAAGCTTTTTCTGTGGAAACAGATTGGTTTTTATCATGGGAAACAGAATGAGCCCTCGAGGTCTGAGCAACTTTTTTTGAAGAAATCCCTCAGCCGCGCGGTCACAATTTCAGGAAAAAATATGACGTTCTGCAATTCACTCAAAAATGGTGCCAAACTGTTGCAAGCGATCCCCTGAAAGCTTTTTCTGTGGAAACAGGTGGGTTTTTTTCACGGGAAAGAGAATTAGCCCTCGACGTCTAAACAACTTTTTTTGCAAAAATCCCTAAGCTGCGCGGTCACAATTTCAGCAAAAATCTGACGTTCTGCAATTTACTCAAAAATGGTGCCAAACTGTTGCAAGCGATCCCCTGAAAGCTTTTTCGGTGGAAACAGATGGGTTTTTATCATGGGAAACAGAATGAGCGCTCAACGTCTGAACAACTTTTTTTGAAAAAATCCCTAAGCAATTCACTCAAAAATGGTGCCAAACTGTTGCAAGCGATCTCCTGAAAGCTTTTTCGGTGGAAACAGATGGGTTTTTATCATGGGAAACAGAATGAGCGCTCAACGTCTGAACAACTTTTTTTGAAAAAATCCCTAAGCAATTCACTCAAAAATGGTGACAAACTGTTGCAAGCGATCCCCTGAAAGCTTTTTCGGTGGAAACAGGTGGATTTTTATCATGGGAAACAGAATGAGCGCTCAACGTCTGAACAACTTTTTCTGAAAAAATCCCTAAGCCGCACGGTCACAATTTCAGCAAAAATCTGACGTTCTGCAATTCACTCAAAAATGGTGCCAAACAGTTGCAAACGATCCCCTGAAAGCTTTTTCGGTGGAAACAGGTGGATTTTTATCATGGGAAACAGAATTAGCCCTCGACGTCTGAACAAATTTTTGAAAAAATCCCTAAGCCGCGCGGTCACAATTTCAGCAAAAATATGACGTTCTGCAATTCACTCAAAAATGGTGCCAAACTGTTGCAAGTGATCCCCTGAAAGCTTTTTTGGTGGAAACAGATGAGTTTTTATCATGGGAAACAGAATTAGCCCTCGACGTCTGAACAACTTTTTTTGAAAAAATCCCTAAGCAATTCACTCAAAAATGGTGCCAAACTGTTGCAAGCGATCTCCTGAAAGCTTTTTCGGTGGAAACAGATGGGTTTTTATCATGGGAAACAGAATGAGCGCTCAACGTCTGAACAACTTTTTTTGAAAAAATCTCTAAGCCGCGCGGTCACAATTTCAGCAAAAATCTGACGTTCTGCAATTCACTCAAAAATGGTGCCAAACTGTTGCAAGTGATCCCCTGAAAGCTTTTTCGGTGGAAACAGATGAGTTTTTATCATGGGAAACAGAATTAGCCCTCGACGTCTGAACAACTTTTTTTGAAAAAATCCCTAAGCCGCGCGGTCACAATTTCAGCAAAAATCTGACGTTCTGCAATTCACTCAAAAATGGTGCCAAACTGTTGCAAGCGATCCCCTGAAAGCTTTTTCGGTGGAAACAGATGAGTTTTTATCATGGGAAACAGAATTAGCCCTCGACGTCTGAACAACTTTTTTTGAAAAAATCCCTAAGCAATTCACTCAAAAATGGTGACAAACTGTTGCAAACAATCCCCTGAAAGCTTTTTTTGTGGAAACAGCTGAGTTTTTATCATGGGAAACAGAATTAACCCTCGACGTCTGAACAACTTTTTTTGAAAAAATCCCTAAGCCGCGCGGTCACAATTTCAGCAAAAATCTGACGTTCTGCAATTCACTCAAAAATGGTGCCAAACTGTTGCAAGCGATCCCCTGAAAGCTTTTTCGGTGGAAACAGGTGGATTTTTATCATGGGAAACAGAATGAGCGCTCAACGTCTGAACAACTTTTTCTGAAAAAATCCCTAAGCCGCACGGTCACAATTTCAGCAAAAATCTGACGTTCTGCAATTCACTCAAAAATGGTGCCAAACTGTTGCAAGCGATCCCCTGAAAGCTTTTTCGGTGGAAACAGATGAGTTTTTATCATGGGAAACAGAATTAGCCCTCGACGTCTGAACAACTTTTTTTGAAGAAATCCCTAAGCAGCGCGGTCACAATATCAGCAAAAATATGACGTTCTGCAATTCACTCAAAAATGGTGCCAAACTGTTGCAAGCGATCCCCTGAAAGCTTTTTCGGTGGAAACAGGTGGATTTTTATCATGGGAAACAGAATGAGCCCTCGACGTCTGAACAACTTTTTTTGAAAAAATCCCTAAGCCGCGCGGTCACAATTTCAGCAAAAATATGACGTTCTGCAATTCACTCAAAAATGGTGCCAAACTGTTGCAAGCGATCTCCTGAAAGCTTTTTCGGTGGAAACAGATGGGTTTTTATCATGGGAAACAGAATGAGCGCTCAACGTCTGAACAACTTTTTTTGAAAAAATCCCTAAGCAATTCACTCAAAAATGGTGCCAAACTGTTGCAAGCGATCTCCTGAAAGCTTTTTCGGTGGAAACAGATGGGTTTTTATCATGGGAAACAGAATGAGCGCTCAACGTCTGAACAACTTTTTCTGAAAAAATCCCTAAGCCGCGCGGTCACAATTTCAGCAAAAATCTGACGTTCTGCAATTCACTCAAAAATGGTGCCAAACTGTTGCAAACGATCCCCTGAAAGCTTTTTCGGTGGAAACAGGTGGATTTTTATCATGGGAAACAGAATGAGCCCTCGACGTCTGAACAACTTTTTTTGAAAAAATCCCTAAACCGCGTGGTCACAATTTCAGCAAAAATATGACGTTCTGCAATTCACTCAAAAATGGTCCCAAACTGTTGCAAGCGATCCCCTGAAAGCTTTTTCTGTGGAAACAGATTGGTTTTTATCATGGGAAAGAGAATGAGCCCTCGACGTCTGAACAACTTTTTTTGAAGAAATCCCTAAGCCGCGCGGTCACAATTTCAGCAAAAATATGACGTTCTGCAATTCACTCAAAAATGGTGCCAAACTGTTGCAAGCGATCCCCTGAAAGCTTTTTCTGTGGAAACAGGTGGGTTTTTATCATGGGAAAGAGAATTAGCCCTCGACGTCTAAACAACTTTTTTTGCAAAAATCCCTAAGCCGCGCGGTCACAATTTCAGCAAAAATCTGACGTTCTGCAATTCACTCAAAAATGGTGCCAAACTGTGCCAAGCGATCCCCTGAAAGCTTTTTCGGTGGAAACAGATGAGTTTTTATCATGGGAAGCAGAATTAGCCCTCGACGTCTGAACAACTTTTTTTGAAAAAATCCCTAAGCCGCGCGGTCACAATTTCAGCAAAAATCTGACGTTCTGCAATTCACTCAAAAATGGTGCCAAACTGTTGCAAGCGATCCCCTGAAAGCTTTTTCTGTGGAAACAGGTGGGTTTTTTTCATGGGAAACAGATTTAGCCCTCGACGTCTGAACAACTTTTTTTTGAAAAAATCCCTAAGCCGCGCGGTCACAACTTCAGCAAAAATCTGACGTTCTCCAATTCACTCAAAAATGGTGCCAAACTGTTGCAAGCGATCCCCTGAAAGCTTTTTCGGTGGAAACAGATGAGTTTTTATCATGGGAAACAGAATTAGCCCTCGACGTCTGAACAACTTTTTTTGAAAAAATCCCTAAGCAATTCACTCAAAAATGGTGACAAACTTTTGCAAACAATCCCCTGAAAGCTTTTTCTGTGGAAACAGCTGAGTTTTTATCATGGGAAACAGAATTAACCCTCGACGTCTGAACAACTTTTTTTGAAAAAATCCCTAAGCCGCGCGGTCACAATTTCAGCAAAAATCTGATGTTCTGCAATTCACTCAAAAATGGTGCCAAACTGTTGCAAGCGATCCCCTGAAAGCTTTTTCTGTGGAAACAGATTGGTTTTTATCATGGGAAACAGAATGAGCCCTCGAGGTCTGAGCAACTTTTTTTGAAGAAATCCCTCAGCCGCGCGGTCACAATTTCAGGAAAAAATATGACGTTCTGCAATTCACTCAAAAATGGTGCCAAACTGTTGCAAGCGATCCCCTGAAAGCTTTTTCTGTGGAAACAGGTGGGTTTTTTTCACGGGAAAGAGAATTAGCCCTCGACGTCTAAACAACTTTTTTTGCAAAAATCCCTAAGCTGCGCGGTCACAATTTCAGCAAAAATCTGACGTTCTGCAATTCACTCAAAAATGGTGCCAAACTGTTGCAAGCGATCCCCTGAAAGCTTTTTCGGTGGAAACAGATGGGTTTTTATCATGGGAAACAGAATGAGCGCTCAACGTCTGAACAACTTTTTTTGAAAAAATCCCTAAGCAATTCACTCAAAAATGGTGCCAAACTGTTGCAAGCGATCTCCTGAAAGCTTTTTCGGTGGAAACAGATGGGTTTTTATCATGGGAAACAGAATGAGCGCTCAACGTCTGAACAACTTTTTTTGAAAAAATCCCTAAGCAATTCACTCAAAAATGGTGACAAACTGTTGCAAGCGATCCCCTGAAAGCTTTTTCGGTGGAAACAGGTGGATTTTTATCATGGGAAACAGAATGAGCGCTCAACGTCTGAACAACTTTTTCTGAAAAAATCCCTAAGCCGCACGGTCACAATTTCAGCAAAAATCTGACGTTCTGCAATTCACTCAAAAATGGTGCCAAACAGTTGCAAACGATCCCCTGAAAGCTTTTTCGGTGGAAACAGGTGGATTTTTATCATGGGAAACAGAATTAGCCCTCGACGTCTGAACAACTTTTTTTGAAAAAATCCCTAAGCCGCGCGGTAACAATTTCAGCAAAAATCTGACGTTCTGCAATTCACTCAAAAATGGTGCCAAACTGTTGCAAGTGATCCCCTGAAAGCTTTTTCGGTGGAAACAGATGAGTTTTTATCATGGGAAACAGAATTAGCCCTCGACGTCTGAACAACTTTTTTTGAAAAAATCCCTAAGCCGCGCGGTCACAATTTCAGCAAAAATCTGACGTTCTGTAATTCACTCAAAAATGGTGCCAAACTGTTGCAAGCGATCCCCTGAAAGCTTTTTCGGTGGAAACAGATGAGTTTTTATCATGGGAAACAGAATTAGCCCTCGACGTCTGAACAACTTTTTTTGAAAAAATCCCTAAGCAATTCACTCAAAAATGGTGACAAACTGTTGCAAACAATCCCCTGAAAGCTTTTTTGGTGGAAACAGCTGAGTTTTTATCATGGGAAACAGAATTAACCCTCGACGTCTGAACAACTTTTTTTGAAAAAATCCCTAAGCCGCGCGGTCACAATTTCAGCAAAAATCTGACGTTCTGCAATTCACTCAAAAATGGTGCCAAACTGTTGCAAGCGATCCCCTGAAAGCTTTTTCGGTGGAAACAGGTGGATTTTTATCATGGGAAACAGAATGAGCGCTCAACGTCTGAACAACTTTTTCTGAAAAAATCCCTAAGCCGCACGGTCACAATTTCAGCAAAAATCTGACGTTCTGCAATTCACTCAAAAATGGTGCCAAACTGTTGCAAGCGATCCCCTGAAAGCTTTTTCGGTGGAAACAGATGAGTTTTTATCATGGGAAACAGAATTAGCCCTCGACGTCTGAACAACTTTTTTTGAAGAAATCCCTAAGCCGCGCGGTCACAATTTCAGCAAAAATATGACGTTCTGCAATTCACTCAAAAATGGTGCCAAACTGTTGCAAGCGATCCCCTGAAAGCTTTTTCGGTGGAAACAGGTGGATTTTTATCATGGGAAACAGAATGAGCCCTCGACGTCTGAACAACTTTTTTTGAAAAAATCCCTAAGCCGCGCGGTCACAATTTCAGCAAAAATATGACGTTCTGCAATTCACTCAAAAATGGTGCCAAACTGTTGCAAGCGATCTCCTGAAAGCTTTTTCGGTGGAAACAGATGGGTTTTTATCATGGGAAACAGAATGAGCGCTCAACGTCTGAACAACTTTTTTTGAAAAAATCCCTAAGCAATTCACTCAAAAATGGTGCCAAACTGTTGCAAGCGATCTCCTG